>NC_092868.1:11125539-11312516 GCF_032062135.1 Pyxicephalus adspersus
AGGAGTGTGTAACATAGAGGGTGCAGGGTTTAGGAGTGTGTAACATAGAGAGTGCAGGGTTTAGGAGTGTGTAACATAGAGGGTGCAGGGTTTAGCAGTGTGTAATTTAGAGAGTGCTGGGTTTAGGAGTGTGTAACATAGAGGGTGCAGGGTTTAGCAGTGTGTAATTTAGAGAGTGCTGGGTTTAGGAGTGTGTAACATAGAGGGTGCTGGGTTTAGGAGTGTGTAACATAGAGGGTGCAGGGTTTAGGAGTGTGTAACATACATAGTTTATGGGTCAGGGGTGTGTAACATAGAGTACAGGGGTCATGAGTGTGTACCAAACAGAGTACAGGAGCCAGAAACTTCTAACATACATAGTTCCGGAGTGTGTACCATATAGTTTGCAGGGGTTAGAATCGTTTAGTGTGCAATGACAATTAGTAAACATAATCAACAGTCCAGCAAGAGTGCAGGGGTATGAAACTTATAACACACATTGAGCAAAGGTCAGTATATACACCCCAAATGCCCCATAGTAACTGACCCTGCCTATGATTAAATCTACCAATTTTATTCATAGCACATCAGTACCCAGTATGAGACAACACACATGTACAGTTAACTCACACACACAAACAAAGGCATTTCCTGAAAACATCTTTATTGACAGATTGAAAGGAAACTGATAGCCCAGTTCCTCTTTTTTCCTCCTTTTAAAACAAGAACTTGTGGCTGTTGTGTTGTTCTGTCAGTTTATGGGGAAATTGGAAAATGTCAGTGAATACACAATTTGGGGTACCACTGCTCACTGTGTGGTTAAAAGGTTGACATGGAAATGTATTGTCCTAATATGATGCAGAGATGTGAATAAATATTCAGGTGACAATGGTTTTAGACTTGCAGTTGGCTCCATTCCTTCTCTAAGAAATGTATACTATACATATAGCCTTAAATAAAAATTGATGGTTTCAGTCAGTGTTTCTCATTCATCGTTCCTCCAGAGGTTGCCTAGGGTTCCTTGAGCAGCCTTTCAGGTCAGTTTACCTGACACCAATTATTATTTTGGCTGTTAGGATGGCAGCATTTTCAATGATCAACAATAACAGAGGAATTCTTCCCACTGACCATCACACTAATATACAGTGAGCTGTGGATATATTTGATATATAGGGGGTTTTCTGAAGACCTAAAAGTTATGGGATAAGGAAAAAATGAAAAGAGAAGGAAGGTGGCTCTTTAAGGCAATATTGTAATAATCTTTTATTCGTAACCGATGAAATAAAATAAAGGTCTTAACAAACATTCATATATAGTTTCATACTCTGACACATTGGACCTAGTGGATTACATCAGGTTGGTTATGATATATACCAACTCCAATAAAGTAAGGGTCAGTATGGATATTTCTTATTCATGGTCTCCCCCGACACGTTTCGCCCTTGTGGGCTTCCTCAGGGAAGTTGATCATTAAACCGACCTGAGAGTCACAAAGTGCTTATTGCTAAAGGAGCCCCTATGAACCTCTGGAGAACCCTGATTAAGCAAAAACTGGACTAGATAGTGAAAAGAATTGAACAGACTGGTTTACAATAACTTTGCCATATCAACTGGGTGAATCTCGGAACAAATATTGGATTCTGAGTTTCAAGAACTATAAAAGACTGACGGTAATTTATCAACATGTTCCAGAAACCAAATAGCAATTTCAAATGAGCCAAATTATTTTTATCACTAAGTGGCCATGTTGGACAAAAAATTTCCGTAGAGTTTCACCTTTTTTCACAAACAGTCTAGGACAGGAGAAGAATATCACAAATATTAAGCAATTAACTTCCTTGGATTAGATAGGAAGTGAACATCTTCATATTAATAGCCCAACTTCCTGCAGGTCAAGGCCTATAATGACCTCAACATTTGTCAGGCTTTGTTTTGTGAAAATGTATTTATTGGTGTCAGTTGTGTAGAAAAACATTTCCCATGTCTGTAATACTTTTTTGGTAGATTTAGGGAAGTCTCAGTTGTCTGTTATCTTTGTTCCGAAGGTGTTTCACTGTTTGCAGAATTCATCATACGTTGCAAAATTTGTCGCTGACTGAGTGCAATTATTTGCAGACTCGTTGCACAGTTTTTTGTTGTGTAACTTAACACAAATGATAGCACAAAAATTTCAAGGACAATGACATGGCTAGTAGCAGGGCTGTGTTTTGATAGTGCAGCTCAATTTTGTTTTATCAAAAGTCTACATTGGCAATTTTAACATTATATTGTAACAAAATATCAGTTGTAACACAACAATAACTGCAATAAAATAAGTAAACAATCCAAATGCCTCATCAATTTTTAGTTTGTAGGGAAGTTGATATTTAAAGTTGTATATATACTGATAATGTCCACCACGGCTCATACTGGTTGCTCCTGCTTACCTCTATGTCACTATATATTAAAAATAATATTAATATATAGTGCTAAAAATGCACTATTATAGATCTAACATAATATATATTTACTAAAACAACTTAAACTATATTAGACAAAAACATAAATATATATTTTTTTGTAGCAGACCTATCTGGCCTCATCCAACCAATTAAAAGAAGATGGGCTTGTGATGGCCGCATTTGCATTGCATTGGCCAGCAGCCTGTTTTTGGGATTGGTTCCTATAGTTAACAGGTCATGTGTGGGGCTGCTAACCCAGATTCTTTTCTTTCCCTTTCTTCTTTTCTCTCTTTGGTTTGCTTTTTCCTTTGAGCTACCTTTTCTAATGCAGCATGCATCCCTTCCATGTGATTGTTGGCCTCACCACTTACCATGCTTGCTGTGTCTTTTGCATTTACTTCTTGAAAACCTTGCCCCCTTCTTTATTATTATTATTATTATTATTAAACAGGATTTATATAGCGCCAACATATTACGCAGCGCTGCACATTAAATAGGGGTTGCAAATGACAGACTAATACAGACAGTGACACAGGAGGAGAGGACCCTGCCCCGAAGAGCTTACAATCTAGTATCTTCTTGCAATGTGAATAGTGTGTTCTTCCTGATTGGAAATTTGGGAAAGTGGTGCTTGGGTATCTGGTGCCAAGAAATCAGGAAGGCTGCTATTGTACGAAACTGCTTACTGGGAAATGTTTCCTTTATGACTCTGCAAACCCGATGCAAACATTAGTATATATATATATATATATATATATATATATATATATATATATATAGCAACATATATATAGCACTTAATACAGTATATAGTGCCATATTGAAAACATATTAATAACTAAACTGCAAACTTACTGAGGTGCCCCTCTAATGAGAATGTTGCACTGGAACAGCTCTAGGGCATTCTAATTTCTTTTAGACATTTACTAGTAAAAAAGGAGAAGTCACATTCCAGTAAAATTGAAAACCACCAATAACTTTGTGTGAACCAGATACAAGAAGGTGCATATAGTTAAGCAGAAGTGAACTAGAAATCATGTATACAAAAGTAATTCTATAAGGTGGAAAAAGGAACTCTTTGGTCTCATTCATCGAAATACTTCCCTATGTAATAAAAAATACAAAACATTATTACTAATAATAATGAAAGATTCTTAACATAGAAAGCTGGTTTACCAGATCAATGGTTTTTGACCCATTCACCAATTTTAAAAATACACATTAAGGGCTCTATTTATAAAACAGGGAATCTAACATTCCCTCAAACATTCCCTTTTGGCAAACAATTACATTGCCATTCCATTTTTCATAAATAAAGCCCTCAAAGGTATTGAGCTGTGTATTTCACTTCCTAATATGTCAATCAGTTATTATTATTATAATTAAACAGTATTTATATATTGCTAATATATGAGCAGAGCTGTACATTTAATAGGGGTTACATATGACAGACAGTGACACTGGAGGAGCAGAGGATCCTGCCCCGAAAAGCTTACAATCTGATTGTAATGATTGCCAGTATAAATCTGTGTTATACATGGGTTTTGGATTATTTAAAAAAATGAGAATAAATTGGCAATCTGAATAGTGCTCCTTGTTAAATATGCCCATTCATGGATGTAATATTAATACAGAACTGCAATAATACATGTCTTTGTATCTGCACATTGTTCTGCTTAGGTTCCAATATTTATGGTTTAAAGTGAAACTTTTTTCTTGGCTATAGATAAGTGTAAAAAGATATAAACATCTGTCAGGTTTTAGCGTCTAAGAAGCAATCCATTAAATGTGTTTATGGTACAGCTGACAATGTTTCAATAGCCAGGAAGTGAGCAAAAGCCGAAGCTGTCAACAGCAACACAGACATAAATGTCAAATCTCTGTAACAGCCATTTGTTTGCAGGAAAACATAACAAAGAAATCAAAGCTTCCCTTCTCTGTATCTGACTCTAGAAGACTATTTCACATTTGTGGTCAAAACTGCACTACAAGTCAATGGGCTGGAGAGACTGGAGATGGTAGGCTATCATTAGTGAACTTGGGTGATCCAGAAAACCTGTAATGAATCAGGTGCAGGGATGAAAACATTTGACAAATAATAGCAAATTATTTTAATAAATCCATTCCAAACTTGCTGGATCACCTAGGTTCACCCAGGATAGTATATCTTCTCCAGTCTAGGAGAGCTTTTTTAATCAGGCCGAATGTGTTTGCATACATTGCCCATGCATTTGCAGTGGAGAAGAAAAATCAACCGCATAACTAAAAGCAACTTGCCTTGTTCCAGGAACCATGCCCCAAGCCCTTGCAAACACATTCATATGCAAACTCTTGAACAAAGTGGTTCCCAAACATTCCTATACAGTTCAATAGAAGTGGTTTTGAGCTTGGTTGAACTTGTGGTGTAACACTTTTATTTACTGCAAGTCTAAAAGTTGCCTAAGTTATGTTGGTGACCTATAGTCACAGTGTTTCTCAGCCAGGGCTCCTCCAGAGGTTACTAGGGTTCCTTGAGCAATGAGCAGTTTGTGATTCTCAAGTCAGTTTACCCCGCTAGCGGTAATCCCGATAGTGATTCCGGGTGGATTTTAGATACCAAAAGCAGTAATCCCAGTAATCCCGAAACACACTTGGGGTCTCTTAAAGCTAAAAAAAACCCCACTTACCTTCCTCCTGTTGTCGTCCCCCATCATCCTTCTGGTCCCCGCAGGTCCTGGGGGCCGAAGTGAAGAGCCGAGATCAACGTGGTTTCCTGTGACTTCGGTGCGGGTGCCGGTTCGTGCGGGAGAATCAAATAATTTTGTATTGGATTCAATACAAAATAGCTGTATTGATTCCAGTACTTCATATAATATATATATATATGATTATAATATATATATATATATATATATATATATATATATATATGCTACTTTACACTTATATTACATTTTTAACAATTTTTTTAACAGATTTTTTTTCAAATTTATTATTAAAATAATTAATTTAATACTATTGGACATATTTTGGGGAGTTATGTCTAAAAATTATATCCTACAATGTAAAATAAATTTCCATGCAAAAAAATTGTAACACTTTTTGCATGGAAATTTGGACGGAATTAGAACGCTAGGGGGGTTAATCCCAATGATTTTTGCCTGTAAGGGCAGCAGCCTTCCCAATGGCCAGCAGTGTAAGAGGAATTCTTCCTACTGGTCACCAAACTAGTTTACTGTGGGCTGTGGTCATATTAATTATAGCAGGGGGTCCCTGAAGACCTGGAGTTACCCCATGTTAAAAAGGTTGAGACACACTGGTATAGAAGCAGGACAGAAATGATTCACTTGTCTGGTTATACAGGTAATACATGCCTCCTTTTCACATTTCACATTAGGACATTATTATTTCATAAATTACATCAGATATGGTTTATAACAAAGAAAGCTTTCTGTTTTGTAACTATACCAGGTAATTACTAGAAGATGTTTGTGCAAAGTAATTGATGTTTGTAGGAGTGAAAGCAAGAAAAAAATTCAAGGAAGTGTGGGGATAAAATGCAGCCAAGTTTTCATAAAAGGCTTTTCAATGCTTTCTATTACATAGCACGTTTCTAGGCTGCAGAGTAAATCAAGCATGCAGAGACATGAGTTTCACTAATTCTTTCAGAGTAGCAAAGGAATTTTTTTAGTTACACTGTTTGTGGTTGTCTTAGCTAAGGTTATTCATTAAACTGCAGGCAATGGATTTCTTTCCTTTTATTATGTTGTGAACTTGTCTCTCTAATTTATCAAAATCTCTGTGTTAATATATACTGCATGTATTATATATATTCTATATAATAATATATCAAGGGTCAGGATAGTCTTCAAATATAAATTTAGAAAGTACATTCTGAACAACACTGAGGAAGGGAATATTGTATACCGTTGGCAGTCACAAACATAGATCTTCTAACCTTTTAAACATGAGGGACCCCTAAAACACTTTTCAGGTCTGATGGAATCCCGGACAATAGTAACAATATCTAAATCGCAAAGCACATTAGTGTGATGGGTAATGAGAAGAATGTCTCTTACAGTGCTGGCTATTGGAAAGAATGTCACATTTATAGTCAAAAAGATACATGGTGTCAGTGGTAACTAACCTGAGAGGCACAAATTGTTCATTGCTCCAGCAACCCCTGGAAGAACCCTGGTTAATAAACACTGGAATAAAGGATAAGTACTTTCAATGGATATCCTTTGCCCTTACCTGCAGTTATGTAATGCAACTGATACCCCCTATGTACTATTGTGTAAATATACATAGGACTCTATGTGAAAAACAAGGAATAAAACATTCCCTGGTGGGAATCAATTAATGCCATTGCAACATATGGACCTGGAAGATTCCCAGAAGGGAGTGTTTGAGGAAATTTCATGTGTGGCCTACTGCATCCTTCACTTCTTTTTATCTATGTAAAAAGCCAAATAGCCCATTAATGCTCTTGTCGGGTTTACTACGGCTCCAGGTCCTAAACAAAACAATAGGAGATGGTTCTCTTTTTGAGCCAAAAGTAGACCCAGAGCATGCTCAGCTCAGTAGTACACTACAATTGATTGTTTATATGGAAGGACCGGAGCTGAGGAACAGAGGGATAGGAAATGGATATTTACCTAACAGAACAACCCTATTGAAAAATTCCATTTACATTTCTTGAAGTGATACAAACTCACTGGTATTGGTAGGCTTTTTGCCAAAATCAGCAAGTATGCATTGCATACGTGCCAATTGATGCGACTTACCTACCTTTTTTTTAACACTCCGAAGGGATGTCTGGTCCAAGATCTTGTCACTGCTGCACCCCCTGAAGCCACTATATTTACTGCGGACCCCTTGGGATCCACATCCATCCTCTTCAACTATTGAACAGTAACTGATGCATGCACAGGAGTTACATACACTCCAACATCTAGGTGTAATTCCTGTACTGTTGAAAATAAATGGCTGTGTAGTGTAAGGAAAGAACAAAAAGCCACTAGAAGGTTTTTTGGGACAAAAAAGGTTTCCTATGCCAAAATCCTCTTCCTCCTGGTGACTTTTTGTACTTTGAATTTACTTCCACTTTAAGTGCAAATGAGGGGCAATCTTAATCACTTGAACAATATATTCTTCAAATTTTTAAATTATAAAATAATATTGAAGTGACCATATATGCAAAAGTTTGAAATACCATCACACATGTATTTTCTCTTTGGATATTTCATTCCAAAATCATGGACATTATTATGGAGTCACACCCCCCTTGCTTTTTGCTTTTGTAACAGACTCAAAATCTCAAATTTAAAGATCTTATAGTATGTCTGGGGGATTTGTGCCAAAAAGAGCTGGTTTGTAATTATCATTCCAAGAGATACACCCAAAAGAAGTAATTTAAGGTTAGTGCTCTATGTAGGCTACTGCAGTTCCTTCAAACCAAACTAATCAAGCCTTGTCCTTATGACAATATATTTGAGCACACAGCCACATACATGCCAAAAAAGACCTTCCCTAAAACTGCTGGAAAAGAAAATATTGACTATATCATATACGACACATCATATATTGCTTATTTGTATGATTTACTAAAAAGCTAACACTGCCGGCTCTGATGGAGGGAGTACTTCCAGGCACATGAAGCACATTGGACTCTTATCTTCAAATGTGCACTATATATTGTTTTCTTGGTTTGAATCCAAAGATCAGAAGGGGTATATGAATTGCCTGCTCAGTGCAAAAAGCACAAATATTATTCAAACACTTCTCCTTGTTTGGTAACCAGCTCCTTCCATCAAACATTTGGCACTTCCTTGTAACAAGACAATGAATATACATTATGTATTTTTTTCCCAGATTGCTTTACAGAGAAATTCTTTTTACATAATTGTGCTCCAGTTTTATAAATAGCTGCTGACTAAACCCTTTTGACAAATATACTCTGCTGGTACAAAAGGAAGAAAAGTCGCCTAGTCACATGATGAGGAAGAGGACTTGAAGTTTACCAGTTAGACATCTATTCAGTCTATTACTATGGTAGCAATGTTATTTATCGAATAACTAAAGCTGAGCCTAGAAAAAAAGTTGTGCTCACTTTCATCCTGTAAGAGCAAAAATGTGGTATTCAGAATAAGCAAAAAATCCTACAATCTCATTAAGCTATTAAACAATAACTTTGTAAAGTATATATTCTCTTCTCCTGGCAATTAATCTTATAGAAATGATCTCCAGATATGCTTCATGCTGATTTAGATTAAGTTTCAGGATGTCTGTCAAAGCATGTGTACCAACCAATCATAGTGCAATTGCCATTTTTAATAAAAACATTTAAAAAAGGAAATATTAACTAACTCCACTAACTAAATAATAACTAATAACTCCAGTCTCATTTTGCACACTCTGACCTCTGCACAAAAAGCATTAGAATCTGCAGCAGGTAGCTGCAGCCCACCTCCTATTTGATGGGCTGTAAGCTCACATCTGCCATCTGTGGTATCCCTGCTCTGCCCTTTAAGCTGTTTGTTTTCTCTCGTGTTAGTTATTTAGTCCCAGGATCATATGTGGGCACTTGCTAGAGTGCAGTGTCAAAAAAACAACTCAGACAATATGCAATTTCACCAGCCTATGCTAATACAGCATGTGCTGTGAAATCCCCTGCCCTTGCTGAAGTTTACTGTTCTGCTGTCATTGTCTTTATTTCACACATATCTTTGCTATATCAACACATCTGAGTCACAAACCATGTCAGCCATTCATGGTAATACAGGGTTGCACCTCCTGTGCTAACAATGTGCCTGCACAAACAAAGAGACAATACAAATGAGCTGAGCTTTGCTAATTATTGTGCTATCAGCAGTAGCAATATAAATGGATAATGCAATGGCAGACTGTTTGAAGACTAGTTCAGCATAGGTGTAGGGTTTGCTCAGAGCTCATCGTTAACGCAGAGAAAGGGTTGTTCTGATTTCACTAAATGGGAAAGTATCATGGAAAAAACATGTACGGCACTAAAGATGAGCATAATGACTGTGCTGAGCTGTGGAAGCAGTAGAGAGATCCTGCCTGCCGACCTGCAGTTCTTGTATTGATGTAATAGGCTAAGAAGATTGATTATGCAGTACACGATTTGGGTATTTAAAAAAGTACCAAGAGACATTTCAGAATGTGAGAAAGGGAGGTTTAAGGGTATTTTTAATGTGCTGGCTAGAGTTCAGTGTTAGGTAGTAATAACATTTAATCTTGTCCTCAAAAGTCAATATCCAAGCTGCCAAGTCTATTATTAATCCACTACCCATGACTGCTGACATCCAGATCGTTCAACCCAGGAAAAGGTTCAGTGCTTGACCTCAAATTCGTAAGCCTGCTGGGGGCAGTGCCAGAGTGTAGGTTGGTAAGAAGAAAATGCTGTGTAGTTTAAGGAGCTTGAGCTGCGTACAAAAATGAAATTACAGTCTAACTTCAGCTTCCGGTCTGAAAAGCTAAATGCTTGCCAGGAGAGCATCAGCATTTTGTCTTTGTAAATCTGTCCAATAGCCAATAATTGGAAAAAAACTACTTAGTTATGTCAGGTGAGGTCAATCTGGCTGATAGGATGGAATGAATAAATCCCAAGACAGTGTAAACGGAATAATAAAATATTTGGAAAAGAAACCGGTTCCCATACAAGAATTTTAACGGTGATGTTTGCCTATGATTTTTGCTGTAATTATGGATAAAGAAATACATTCATGCATTGAATTGGCTCTTTGTTCGCACAGACGGGGCTTACAGCAATAACTTCTGCCTTGCAGCTAAATAAAAAAACCTGTTCAGTGACTTATACATATAAATTGTCTCATCTTAATAAAGGTCTTTTTTTTTATTCAGGTCAGACCAACCCTTCAGTTCTGGTAAGCCAACATATTATTTTTATAATTAACAATCATTTTTCATAATGTATGTAAATGTGCCCTGGGAATGTTCTGCAAAAGAAAAAAAAAGGAAACAATGAGGAAGTGTTTAAAAGGAGACAATGTTACACAAGAAAGGAAGATGCTTCTGACCCAATGTCTTGTTTTCATTGTTCTATTTAAACAATTGGCTAAATTTAATGCAAGCGTAAAGAAAAAAAAATGAAAAAAAAAACATACACATAAAAAATAAAACCTATAGGAATTAAAAATAAAAAATTCTGCCTGAAATATTTTACTAGCTTCAATGTGCAGCTTAAGTTGAGGTTTAAATTAGCTAAATGCATTCCAGGGGCATTATAAAAAAAGAAGTACAAAGCCTTGGGCCTTGTTCTCACCTTTAGTGTTGATGTTCAAATTCGGGTTGTCCTTATTAGTGTTGGTGACTTGTCCACATTTATCACCTGTAGTGCCCTGTATTCTTTGATGGAGAAACTCTATCCAAGAATACATAGTAAAAGCTATGTTTTTCAATAAAGTTTCTCTATCCAACAACACAGGGCACTACAGGTGATGAATGGGTGACTGTAGTGCCTGGACATTTACCTCTCCAGTTCCACTACAATGCTCGGGGACTTGTCCCCATTCATCACCTATAATGCCCAGAGATCCCGCAATGATATGAGGTTTTCCACGGCTGCACAGCCACAGGCATCATTGTGGGAAAACCTGTAAAAAAAAAAAAAGTTAGTTAAAAAAACGCAAACATTCAATAAATTACTTTAAAATTATTTTTGATTTTTTTTTTAAACAAATTTTTTATTTTTTTCCCCCCAATTTTTACCGCGAATCATGTTTTTCGGGTCAGATCTATCCGAATTCAAACAGCCATATTCGGGTCGAATATAAGGACAACCCAAATTCAAATAGCAACACTAGTCTTTATATTCGACCTGAATATGGCTGTTCGAATTCGGATAGACCCAACCCCAAAAACACCGGATTTGACTTTGCAAATTGGTGTGTAAATAAATGTGTGTCTTTAATGTTAAAGTAATTTATTGAATGTGTGCGATTTGTGTAACTAACTTTTATTTTTTTACAGGTTATCCCACAATGACAGGATGATGCCCATGGCTGTATCTGAACTGTATGTGACTCCACGCCCCGTGACACTGACAGGATCATTCCCACGGCTTCATTTATTCTGAGCACAGCCGTGGGAATCCTCCTGTCAGTGTGGGTTCCCCGGGCACTAGAGGTTAAATGAGGACAAATCTCCCCATTCATCACCTCTAGTGCTCTGTGATTGGCTGAGGAAAGGTAAACCCTGATGACAGCTCAAGCATCATCAGTATCTTCCTTCCCCAGCCAATCAAAGAGCACTGGAGGTGAATGAATGGGGAGACTTGTCCCCATTTAGCCTCTAGTGCCTATCCAAGGACACATACTATAGTTACGCCAGGGCTACAAGAGCAATCAGGGGAGTGGAGATGTCAGCTCTGCTCCCCTGATTGCTCTTGGAGTTCTACACAGTCCCGCAAAATACCCAGAATTTCCTCCCCCATTGACTTTAATGGTGCTCGAATTCGAAGTTCGATAACCCGAACAATATCCCTCTATTCGATGGAATAGCTGTTGAATCGAATAGTGAGATGTTCGACCAGCACTACTCAGTATGGCTGTGTACTGTGTTTTTCCAAATGCATTTCCGTGCATTTTTCCATTGATTTCACGCCGCAGCCTATTGATTTAAATGGGCAGTCCAATAAACTACAGAATAAAATGTAAAATTATCAGCATGTTTCCATCCATTATGCTCCAGTGGTATAGTAAGGCAAAAAAAATCCTTTTGCCTTTTCCAACATGATTTAAAAAAACAATTTTTACTCTCCATGGAAGCTGATGTCCCTCTGCAGAAGTCCAACGTGTTCCCTGAGTCATTGGGATCATTATCTTTATATCTTTTAACCTCTGCAGAGACCATTGCATTTACACAGAGAACAAGTTTGGGGTCCTGCTGCACTTTGAGTATTCTCAGCTAATTTAAACTGAAAGCACAGATGTGGTTTTAAAATGCAAAATAGAAAAGTAATACTAACAATAACACATGAAATAGAAAAGAAAATATAAAAAGAAAATTCAATCCTAAGAAAATGTGGGTTGTTACTGATAGTTACCTAATAACATTATTCTGTTTTTAAACTCTAGAAGGAGTTTTGTCACATTTAGTGTAAAGCCCCAACAAGAAAGTGGACAGCAGTTTAAAATCAACATGAGGAGGGAAATGTAAGAAATCTAAAAAAAATTAGTAAAATTTTAAATATGTAGCTTAGGTGGAATTTACTGCAAATTAACCATGAACTAAAGAGAAACATGTTGAATTAGTCTAAGAGATAAAGATGTCAGAGAGCAGAACCTCCTGTGCAAATTCGTGATAAAATCTTGTGTCAATTTCCCCTTAACCATTTAACTGGCAGAGCATTTTTTTGTATTGACATGCTAAAATTCTATTATTATTATTTTTTGGGACCGTACTGATAAAAACCTATAGATCATATATATATATATATATATATATATATATATATATATATATACAAACAATATGTTTTTATTATTGTGGATAAAAAACATGGTAGTTACTACTGAAATAATATGTTGCATATAAACATGTCTGTTTACCAAATCTATATTTTCAGTAGAAGAAAAAATATATTAAAACTGTATTTGTAAAGCTCTTCTTTTCTTTCACTCTTTTAAATATTTGAGTGATTTGTTAGATATGTTTGATGCTAAAATTACCTTTCTGATTCCTGCCAGACACTGTAATCTGCCTGGGCACACAAACCACAACCAACTCCAGATATCCTTTTATCACGTTTTATTATTGTCGTAAAACACGACAAGGGTTAAGTCCGATAAGCAAAGTACAGGAGGGTAAGGCAAAGGCAGGTCAGGAACAATCTGAGGTCAGGGCAGGCAGCAGACAAGAATGGTCATTAACAATCCAAGGTCAGGGCAGACAGAGTTCAGACAAGAGTCAGGTTCAGACCAGGTCGCTATGGAAATGACAAACGGGATTAGCATAAACCAACACAAGGACGCACCCAAGCACACTGTGTTCACAGAGGCTGATAGCGGGCAATGGTGTACAGGACAGGCTCTCCTTAAATGGCCAGAGTGACCAATGACCTTGCGCCACCTGGCGCCATTTGATTGGAGAGTAACTGAATCCCCTGCGGTCGATTGGCCGCAGGGAATTCAAACTAACTATGTCCCGCCAAACTAACTATGGCAGCCAAGTGCCACGCCCTCGCAGGACGGGTAAGTTCCTTACAGAAATCATTCGATTTTATAATCTCTGTGCACTCTACCTGTACTTTACTGTTACAGGTTACAAATGTTGCTAGCTCTTTCTGTTGACTTATGCCCCCTATGCAATAATATGTAGAATATAAGTAAGGGAGATGTTAGGGTATGTTTAGTCCTTTTAATGATTGAATGATAACTCTGCTTCTATGTAGAGAAAGTACATGGAGTTGCCAACGTAGGTTAGGAAATTAATTATTGGATCACCAAGTATTACATAAATGTTTGAACTCATGTGTAAATTGAAATATAAACACCAAGTAAGGTTTTTTGGGGGCAAAATACATCAAATATAAAATGTCTTATGAATATGTATCCATAAACAAAAATGCAGGTACAATATAGTACAAAATATGTTCATACATTAATATTCAACTGATTCTTACGTAAGTATTTAGTCCAGAGTCAAGTCCAAACCAAGAGAAACCAACTTGTTTCACAATGCAGCTTCTTCAGGGATGGTAGATAACACCATGACTGTACAGTAACAGGAAGCACTAAATCACTAAATAACAGTGTCATAATATTGAATAAAGGTGGAATAAAATGTTCATTAACATCAAAATATTTCATAATCAAATATAAGATACACATGTATTTTCTCTGACTTAAATATAGGTTTAGATTATATTGGACTTACCTGTGTAAGATTTGAAGTTGCCTGATAGAGATCCAAGTCTCAATCCAAAATGTTATTCTTAAAGACTTACCTTATTAGTGAATGAAGGTGCTCAGTTAAAAGTATAAATAGAATATTAATAAAATTGTATTTAAATATCAAAAATTTAAAACCTTTTGTATTGCTAGATTGGGGATATTTAGAAAATATCAATGTGATCAAATTTAGACAACAATAAATATAAGTACTATTATATGATCCTATTAGTATACCAAAAATATTTTAATACTATTCCCTATTCTAGGGAACAGATCCTGTTAAGTAAAAATATAATTAAAATGTTCATACCATGAATCACAGGAATTACTAATAATGTCAGGATGGAGAAGGGTTAAATGCTGATATGGATGGGTGCCGGTTGCAGCAGAGGCTGCAGTGTTCTGAACTGCCCACCTAAAAAAGTAGGGCAGATGTGTCAGATTGATACAGGAGGTAACCCCTCCTTCCCACAACTTCTCTTCAAATGGAAATAAACATTTAAAAAAAACCCCCTGAAATAAAAGGACTGGTACACTGAAATATATATTACATTTTTGTCACATGTTCATTTTTCAAAACTCTTTTGTTTAATTGTTTGTTCTCATTTCAGGAACCTGAGGTGCAGTATGCTGATGTTGTTTTTAGCAAAAACATGCCAAAAAAGCCACAGGTGAGGCCCTCATTTAAAGATATACAAAAAAAAAAAAATAATACAAACGTGAATAACTAAATTTTATGTATGCAATGCAAGTACTACAAGCACATTTTCATTAAGCACTCGTCGAGTGCAGACTACGACTCTGATGAAGCCATTAAGGTAATGAAACGTGTTGGAAGTAGGTCTGGAAGCACTAACACTTTGTTACTTATTTCTATATCTGAAGATGAGATCAAAATACAGAAAACAACAACACAGCTTTCCCCTCTTCTATTTGAGCTTTAAATTATTGAAATAATATTTTTTCAATGATAAGTGCAATACAGTCCCTGCTGATTCTATGAGAAATTCAGTGTTGAATTGTGAACTATTTAGTGTTATCTTTCTGATGGACATTGTGATTATCTGCCCTTATTACCTTTTAAATTACTGATCCTGAATGAAGATGCCGCTCTGGTGTTCAGCTAATTGTCACACTGTTATCTGCATATGTGAATGAGATCACTGATGCCAAAGACCACTGATCTAATATGCATGAGCTAATTTACTGCCAATTGTGGACTTGATTGGTTGATCTAGTTGTAAATTATTCAATTATCAGTTTTGAAAGATGGCACACATGCATACATTATTCTGCCCCTGTGGTAATTGGGGATAGGGATGGCATGAACCACACCACCATGCCCAGGATGCTCCAACAGATGGGAGTTTCCAATTGTACTTATAAAGGATACATCATGTATCCTTCTTCTGGGCAATCCAATCTTTGCATCAGATCAATTATCAGATTAGAAGTGAAAACTGACCTGTGTGTACTAGCACATGCATGTCATCGTGCACGCGCTGTAAAGCAGCACATATCTCACGTGATGGTTCAACATATTGCAATCACAGGAAGAGAAGAATAATAAAATATATTCTGATTTATTGGTGTCCAACATTTTCCTTAAGTCACAGCGCACCTTATCAAACCAGTCAGACCATGTTACCTGTTGGCAGGTTGGCTACAATTTTTTTCTGGTATGTTATGTTGCCATGAGATCATGGCACTCAGTGATTTTCACATTAAGCCTCCAAATATGAACCGTGGGAGAATAAGTTCACATTTTCACGTTCTGGTTATTTTGACACTTCCTTTTGGTTAAAAATAAAAATCATATTTCAGTTTTCCCACTAAATGCACAAACTTTTTTCTTCCTCCTAGCTAAGTAAAACATTCCTGTAACGTATTTAGTCATTAAAATAAAAAAAAATCAGCTATTTCTCCCCCTTTATGGAAATAACACAGGTTGACTTTAAACTTTAAAAAAATACGAATTTGCAAAAAGATATTGGGTCCTATTTATTAAAGCTCTCCAAGAGTTAAGAAGATGGACTACCATGGGGGGACCTGGGTAATCCAACAAATCTGAAATGGATTTCTTAAAATTCATTTGCTATTTGTTGCTAAATGTTTTCAATCCTTGGCCAGATATATTACAGGCTTCATCATCCAGTTTTACCCATGATAGTCTATCTTCTGCAGTATTGGAGAGCTTTAATAAATCATGCCCAATGAAAGAGCTTCCCAGGAGCATAGCAGAGGAATGTTCAGGTACAAATCTGCATATACCCTCTACTTTTACATATTTATATACAAGTCAAATGTACATTTATGCATACTTGTATTTAGGTCTGAAATGGACCCTCATCAGAGGGAGCCAACAATCGTGTATTGGGAAAAGAAGAAGAAGAAGGTTAACCTCCCTAGCGGGTCATTTCTTTCCTGGTTTTATATGTCTAAAAGCGGTACATTGTTTTTCATGAAAATTTATTTTACAGTATAATAGTATGAGTATAATAAAGTTTGAAACACAAAATCATGTTAAAATATTAAAATTGAATAAATTAAAAAATCTATATATTTATTTATTTATTTATTTATTTTTAATATTATATATATAATATACTTATACTATTATATATACTGTAAAAAAAATGTTCTTGAAACCAATGTACTGATTTGTACACATATAAATCCAATGTATTGCATTAAATACAGTTATTTTGTATTGAATGGAATACAAATGGATTTTGAATTTCCCGTCCCACGTACACATGCACCGACGTCACTGGGAACTCTCCCCAGTGACTCATCGGGTGCAGAAGCCGAGGAAGAAGAAAGGGGTTACCACTTTCAGCAACTTTTTTCTACCACGAGTCACACTTGGGGTTACCGCTAGGAAGGTTAATGGACAGATCTCACAGAATGCACCCCTACTGTATATGGTCAGTATGGTATAGGAAACAGGTAGTCCAAACTGATTGTGTTGGGAGGGGTTGGATAATAGTGTACAAGCCCAATGGTGATCAGTACTCCAGTAGAGATTCCCAAAAGAGGTGCTTATGTGTTTTTCCCGAGGAAGTACAGACTTTTATCTGATGAATCTAGTATCATTTGGTGAAACGCGTCAGAAATAAAGTTCATATAGTATTGGATTCACATCCAGAAAAGTATTTTTTTTTTTTTTTAAGGTTGTTAGTCTCCCTTTTTGTTTTTTTAACTTCTTATTCATTTTATCTTTTTGGGTCCTGCTTCTAAATTCTAGTATTGTAATTCAAATAATTTGCTTATTACAGTGAAGATTATCCTAAAATATTATTGGATCTGTTTGTCATCTCCATATTTAAACCGGCCTCTGCCTTTTCTTTCAGCCCACTCCTGAGTCACTGTATTCCAATACAGCCGCCATTTCACGCCCTCCCGAGGTTGTGTATTCCGAGCTGCGACGTAACTGACCTTGGCCGCCTTTCACTGGAAATGGAGCACAATTTATGCCTTCCTTTTAGTGTCACTCAACATTCTTACCATCAGGATTTTTGATGATGTCACTTTTGTTCTACTGTCATGGATTTAAAGAGCTCAACTGAGTGCTTACAGGAAGTAAAATCAAACTTGGCTAAAGATTCAGTTTTCAATTCATGCTCAAAATTCACCACAACGTAGACCACAACGGTGCTGAGAGAACTGGGATGTCAAGCCAAACTGTAGAAGTGAATAACAAACATAGACTTTAAACTGTTGTTGGTCAACATTGTATCTGAAATCATGTTTACAGTTCAGATTGAAATTTTTGTTTTTAACCAATTAACAGCCATTTATATGGTTTTCCGTTTTACTTGCAGTTTTATGTTTACCACCTTGAAATGTATTTTTTTAATAAAAAACCCACTTATAATTATGTAGATAGGTGTAGAATATGAATACATTTTTGTAATATATTTTTTGGGCATTAAAGTCAAACCAAGGAACAGAAATGTAATTTCTTGCAGTTTACTAGTCTGTAAATGTAATGGCTGTTTTCTTTTTTTCCTTTGTTGTATCCTGATAAAACACACTTCCTATTCCTAGTGGTTACACTAATTTCTCCACTGTATGTATGGAGGGAGACATGGTTGTCACCACATGCTGGGCTTCAAACGTGTCTACCGTGTCTACAATTTTCACCTCCATTATATGGAGGCTGGTAGGATTTATGGTTCACCATGGAACCCAAAGCTGGTACAGGCATTTTCTGTACTTTTTTAAAATGTTCTTAGCATAAAGTATTAAAACCATTGGAACCACTAGTAGGCTGGTAAACAGCTATATATTCGGTTTTTGCAAGTAATTTTAGTTGTCCTCAGTGCAATAGTTATTAAAATGGACCTATAACCAAAATTTTTACTTTACTTAAAAGGGGAGACAACCCTTTTACGGAAAGTAAAAATGTTCTTTTTTCTCTGCAAAATTCTTTTTTTTAAGGCCACGGTGATCAAGACTGAATGGCAGTGCTGAGCTTCCTGGGACACCTACGTCAACCATCCCAGGAGGTTCCTGGTTGCTCATGGGCAGAAAGGACATTTTCCTACATTGAAGGGAAGGAAATGGCAATCTCACACATGCGCAGTGAGATCGGCACTCTTTTACCCCTCTTTACAGCAGGCTTTGTCACGTGATCCCATGCCTGCGCAGTGCGAGATTGTGTGACATAACCAGAACAAGGAAGAAGACATGACTAAGATGGTGGCGCTGGCGCTTGCTCCACGTCTTGAGGATGGGGACCCCAGGACAGCACAGGACCCAATCAGGGACATCTCAAACGGGATTGAGGGATCTGCGGAATTAAAGGTAAGTATTTTTTTACTTTTAGTTTAGCTTTAAGCATGTTTGTGCTTTTTTTATACATCTGTACAGAATTAACAGTTTGTAAAAATCAAATTTAACTCGGTACATTATAATGTAACTTTAGATATTTTGAATTTTTTTGTGTTAAAGAAATAATGTTTTTTTGTAAAATATTTTTTAATGACATCATTAAATATAGGCAATTCATTTTAGTTGTGTTTTCCTTTTATTTGCTTATTAATGAAATACTATTAAAATCCAAGTGTTTAAGTAAAAAGGATTTTGTTTCTCTATTAGGAGGTGGGTGCCCTGTAGGGAGGTTTGATCCTTGTTTGTCCCTAGCCATTCATCCCTTACACATCTACCATATTTTTGGGATTGTAGATTTGGCATATTCACCTCCTCCTAATATTCTCCTAATATTGTGCCCTTTCTTTGTTTCTAGCAATGACAAAAACAAAAAAGGAAGACACAACAAGGATTTTTTTGGAAAAGGAAGACAGCTTTTTCTGTGTTGGCACAGCTGGAAAGGTTTATCCATTTCTTTGCCAAAAACCTACGCGCCAAAAATGCACCTAGCAACAAACTTGCACTGGGTAATGGGACCATCTAACATGGTGCCAGAGATCATTGTAAGTACCCAGAGAAAACATTTTCATAGACAGAACCTATGCCACCCTCAAAACTAGGAATGAGCGAGAAGGCCTGTGGCATTTTTTCCTCGAACTTACAATGGGTCCGTGAAATTTCGGAGAACCAATTTTGCACAACCTTCTGAAGATCAAGGAAATCCTTACTATCTCCGGCACTAGAGGTCAATTAACCTCTAGTTAGCTGATCAGTGAATGCAGGCGTGCTGCATTGTTTTCCGAACTTTCATCATTGGCCTTACCCAGCAGTGACATGAGCATTTTTCACTCTAACTGGCCAATGACCTTTTTTTTTTTTTTTTTTTTTTTTTTTATTGATGTTGAGACATTTTTTACTTTCACTGATTTCTAAAACCAAAACTTTTATTAATTACACTGACCACCAATGTAAAGGCATTTTAGCATTTTATACTTTTATTTGCTTGGGGGGCATTTTCTACTGACCGCAGTCTGGCCCCCAGATAAGGTGACAGTTATCTGGACTTTTCATTTAAAAAGTTTGGCGACCCCTGAGTAATAGCCATCAGGTTCTCCACAAATTTTATGTAAATACATTCTAGTCCACCTCTTTAGCTGTCTTTGTATCTAACAAAAAATCTTAATGGTTTATTAAACCAAACCTCAATTAAAAAAAAAACTTGAACTCAATAACCTATTACACAAAGTCAGTTAAAAATGATAAATTATTAAAATAGTACAAAACCTCAAACTTTGTAGATGCCCCTATGTTTTGCTATGGGAAGTTTTTCCATTAGGTAATGTCTGTAATACTGAGATGACACTGCTCTCTAGTGTACAGGTAAAGAATTACAGCAACTTTTACCTTGAGAATTTTAAATATATGAAGAACGATATTAAGCAAATGCTTCATGTATTCCACATACTAATTTTTTTTAACTTGACATTCATTATTTTACATACATTGACATGGGTATTTCTAAAAAAAAGATCTTATATTGATTAACTGCTTACACGTCCAGTAAAATCATCTGCAAAATCTCATCTTCAACAATAAACTTTTACAGGAAATTCTAAAGAATGTTAAATATAGATTTTTATGAGTTGGTTGATTTCCTATTAACACATTAATTCCTGTGGTCGGTCTAGAGATCTGCTACCAATGACACAGAGAAGACACCGCTAACAAACTGCATCAGTTCCACACTTTTCAATGCTTGAAGCACACAGCGACTGTTCATTTAGATCAGCCCAAAGATCACCTTACAGTCTACCAAAAACTATATAGTGGAAGAACGTATATGACTGGGTACAAATAAAAGAAATGTTTTAGGTATGTCTGTGTGTTATATTGTTGTATTGTACGGATTGTGTATGGATAGTTCAATAGATATACAGTATACAGCATATGCCAGGGACTAAAAAGGTAATTTTTATTGTACATTAAAATAAAAGCTCTTAGTACTGTTCACACCTTTATATGATTTTTTTCCAAGCATTTTTAATTTTAAAAATGAATGGTAATGCATCAAACCAAAACTCAGAACTTTTTGCTGTGTATTGTATTGCATGTTATATTGCACATTAACATGCATGAATTTACAATAACATGTAACCATGTACTGATCTGCAATGTAAAGTGCATTGTAATAAATAATACATAGCAAGAGAAAATTCACTGGAACAGATGTCCCTATTGAGAGATTTCCTCTGTATTCATGCTTTTATCATATAAAAGGAAGTTGTGATCAGATAACATTTTTTTCCTTTTTTATGCTTGTTACTTTTTTAAATTTACAGGCTTATAAAATGGTGATCAATGATTCATTACCTTACATAACAAAAAGAACCCTCAATTTTTAATAAACATTACTTTTCAAACTTTTACATTTAAAGTTTTTGCTGTATGATTTAACTTCTTTTACTTTTTTACCTTCTTTTACTATAACCTCAAAAACTTATTTTTTAAAGTAAAAATTGACCTTGTCAAAGTTTTTTCTGCAGTATTCTGGCAGGAGCAGACTTTTTAAAGAAAATAAAATTGGAAGACTCTGCATAGCTTAAAAAATTGGCATATATTTAGCTTATTTAGACCTGTCAAGGATGCCTAAAAGCCAAAATGTATGATTATGGCGAAAATACTCCCTCCCACATTATACCCAGAAGAGCCCGAGCAACACAGATTATTGTAGTGTCCCTAACTCTACACATTACCAATTTATGGGATGACCCTATAAATATATAATTATATTTATATAGGGATTTTCGGAACTAGAAAATCTCACCCCTATTACACAACATCAAATTTGGGATTTCTGATCACTTTTTAGTTTGCTGGCTTCACAGCATTTAAAGAGGGTAAATCCCTCCCAACAAGGACAGAGAAATAATAAATTGACCAAGTTTATAACCCCTCACTATTCTAGTTAAAAAAAAAAGAAAAGAAAAGTTTTGTCCATGTAGGCTCCTCATGGGTGGTACTGTGGCTAGCACTGGCATTGTAGCACTTGGGTTCCAGTTTGTAATCTCAGCTAAACTACTACTTGCATGGAAATTCCAGTTTCCTCCCAAAAACATACTGGTAGGTTAACTGGCCTCTCACCCAAGTCTAGATTTCTTTTTACCTCTTTTTTTTTTTTATCATTCTTTATTTTTATTTTGAAAAAAGAAACACAATAAACAGCAAAAACAAGAACAAGACAGTCATAGGGCAATACAGAACAGGGTAAAGGTAACTATGGGAAACAAAGACCATTACGTTACACATTCCACATAATATCAAAAACAAAGAAATAACTTCTGGTGCAGTTACAGACACATCATCATTGTTAGACAACCAAAATACAAAGGGGAGAGAAAAGATTAGGTGCGAGGAAAAAAAATATATAAATACGTCACAAAATACTCCCAACCCTTCTCTCTTCAGCCTGAGAGGCTCGGATCCAGGTGGCGCTTGAACTCCCGGGTGTCTTGGTAATAAATCCAGCTACCCCACATCACAATAAATTTCTCTTGCGTACCCCTTAAGCTTGCAGTCAGGTCCTCCATGAGCATCATTTCCTTATCCCTGTGAAGCCACATGCCCACAGTGGGAACCAACGCTGTCTTCCACAACATAGGAATACAGGCGTTCGCTGCCACTATAAGATGTCTGACAATAGACTTCCTGTAGCTCTTATCCGGAATAGTGTTATGGTGTAAAAGGAAAAACCCGGGATCCCCTGGGACATTGTGAATGGTAACCTTCTGCATGAGTGCTCTCACCTGTTCCCAGTAGGGGCCCAGTAACGGGCAGGACTAAAAAATGTGCAACATGGGGCCCTTTTCCTGATTACACCGCCAACATCTGTCTGAGACTTTATGGAAAAAGATATGTAGCCGCTCTGGGGTCCTATACCACCGAGAGAGGATCTTAAAACTCAGTTCCTGATACTTGCTGCTCGTAGAGGACCGGTGAACTGTAGAAAGGATCTTGCATTTTTGCTCTGGTCCCAGAGTATACCCCAGTTCAGCCTCCCGTGACCGTAGATATGAGGGGGAAAAATTCTCCGGAGTCTGGGTAAGCACAGCATAAAGGTAAGACAGAGAGTGTCTAAGAGGGCCACTTCCCATACAGACCGTCTCAAAACTCGTTTTCCCTCGGTTATTGCAATAGTCTGGGGGAAGAGACCGTAAATAGTGGGTCAGCTGAAATGACCTCCAAAAATCAAGGTTAAAGTCCCCTAACCTATCTATCAATGCCTCCATTGAAACCCACTGCCCTTGGTGGATAAAATGTTCTGCTCTAAGGAGCCCTCTCTCACACAGCTTCCCGAATTTCCCATCTTCCAACCCAGGAGGGAAGGAGGGGTTGCCAATAATCGGATACATGGGAGAAGGTCCAGGCGATAGGTTAAGTTTAAATATAGGTCTCTGACAGGCCTTCCAAGTAGCAAAGATCACAGGGTGAGCTCTCAGATTCAGGTGAGGGAGCTTCTTTAACCATGGGAGCGCCGTCAAAGGTATTGGTGTGAAAGATTGTTCCACACTTATCCATTGTTTGAACTCACCATGTCGGAACCAGTCCAAAATTCGGACCATTAGGGCTGCCATGTAGTATAGAGAAAAATTGGGGATGCCAAGACTCCCTCCACTCTTGCTCCTGAATAACAGACTCCTGCTAAGCCTGTGGCCCTTTTTGCCCCAAATGAAGTGGAATACCTTAGTGTGTAATGATTTAAAGAATGAGGCCGACAAAGAAATTGGCAGAGCCTGAAGAAGATACAGGATCCGTGGCAGGACGTTCATTTTCACTGCCTGTATGCGTCCTAGCCAGGACAGAGTCAAGAAGGACCAATACTCCAAGTCCTTATTAATGGTAATGAGAATGGGATCAAAATTTAGAGCATAGACCTGAGATAGGTCCGCTGGAATCCGAGTCCTCAGGTACTGATTCGCCTTATCTTCCCATTTAAAGGAGAAGGATGGAATGAGATGAGATCAAAGGGTCTGAGGCATGGAAATACTCAGGGCCGCAGATTTAGAGTAGTTGATTTTAAAGTTTGACACCGCCCCATATTTCTGTATCGTTTGGATAAGGTTCGGTAGAGATGTAAGAGGGTTAGTGCTGATAAAAATAAGGTCATCTGCATAGGCTGCCACAATATGTTCACATCCATTTAGCATAAGGCCCTGGATATCTGGATTGGAACGTATTGCTGACAATAGGGGCTCCAGAGATAAAATAAAAATAAGCGGGGACAGAGGGCAGCCCTGTCTAGTGCCGTTAGAAATGCTAAAGAGTGAGGACACTTCTCCGTTCACCTTGACCGATGCAGAAGGGGACGAGTACAAAGCCTGGATCCAGGTCATCATCTTACTCCCCATGCCCATGGTACGGAGCGTGGCCAGCATAAAGTCCCAATCCACTCTATCAAAGGCTTTTTCTGCATCGTTCGAGAGCAACAACGAAGATCTGTCAGAAGAAGCCGCCGCGTGAATCCATGAAATGGCTCTTAAAGTGTAATCTCGGGCTTCCCTGGAAGGCATAAACCCTACTTGATCTATGTGGATAAGAGCATGAATGTGCCTTTGTAGTCTGTTGGCTAGAATTTTGGTAAACAACTTAAGAATTTGATTCAGAAGCGAAATAGGCCTGTAGCTGCTAAATGCCAAAGGGTCTTTATCTGCTTTGGGAATTACAGTGACTATAGCTCTTAAGGAATCTAGTGGAAGAGAGCTCCCATCTGTCAATAAATTGAAGGCAGCCACAAAGTGAGGGGCCAGGTCCTCAGCGAACTTCCTGTAGTAAGGGAGTGAAAAGCCATCTGGTCCTGGTGCCTTCCCTGACTTAGTTTGCTTTATAGCCGCCTGGAATTCCACAACAGATATCGGGGCTTCCATATCCGAATCAGACAGGCATGGTGAATCAACTCCCTCTAATTAGCGCTGTATTTTCCCCAAATGGGAGTTGCGAGCTGCACTGGACTGATCGGGCGGTTTTAGATTGTATAGGGAGGCGTAATAATCTCTGAATTTTTCGGCTATCTCTTTCACCCGGTACACCTTTCCCCCAGAATCAGTAGCTAAAAAAGGTACATGTGTGCGGGCCCTTAGGCCTCTGAGGGCTCTTGCCAGTAGCTGCCCACATTTATCCCCATGTTCATAATAGGTTATCTGGCATTTGACCAGGGCAGTCCTCGCTTTACCAAGACAGAGAGAGGCTAATTTCTGACGTAGAAGAGCCAACTCTGAGCCTAACTGTTTGTCCAGGGAGCGCTTATGAAGGAGCTCTAACTCCTGCAGGCATGTTATAGTGGAGGCAATTTCAGCTTGTCTTTCCTTCTTCAATCTGGCCCCGTGTTTTATAAGAATTCCCCTAATTACAGACTTGTGTGCTTCCCAAATCACAGTGGGGGAGCACTCAGAAGCAACATTCAGGGTAAAGTAACTCCTCATTTCGGAGGTCAGCTCCGCAGTAACCACTGGGTCAGCCAGGAGTGAGGAGTGATTCATTTAGTTTCCAGTGCCAAGACTTGGGGGAAGTGTAAGCTAAATGTAGCGTGAGAATCACTGGTGCATGATCTGAGAATGCAATGTTCCCAATCCTGCAATCCACAACCTGCATCAGGCCCCCCTGCTTAAGCCAAAAATGATCAATGCGTGAATACATCCGGTGCGGGTGAGAATAGAAGGTGTAATCCCTTCCAGTTGGATTCAAGATCCGCCATACATCAACCAATTGATGTTGGTGCAAACAGTGTTTCAATTGAGCAGAAAGATGCGAGCTAGCAGGTCCCACCACACCGGATGTATCCAGGTCACGATCAGGGGCAAAGTTAAAGTCTCCTCCACATAGAAGCAGACCCTCGGCGAACTCATCAAGCTTTTCAAGCATCCCTTTCATAAATCGTTTGTGGTGCACTTGGGGGGCATAAATAGAGGCAAAGGTTACCAGGCGTTCCTCCAGAATTCCCTTGACAAACAGTACTCTGCCCTCTCGATCCCTGTATATGTCAATAAAATGCCAATGTACCGATCCTGAGATCAAGAGGGAAGTACCCCCAGATCTGGAGTCCACCAAGCCACAATGGTAACTGGTCGGAAATTTCCTATTAAATAATTTGGGAATCTTGCCATGTTTAAAATGAGTTTCCTGGAGTAGCGCCACCTGGACCCGCAGCCTCGCCAATTCAGTCAGCAGTGCCGAACGTTTCTCCGGGACATTCAGTCCCTTGACATTGAATGTTGGTAACTTAATACTGTCCATATCAAAAACAATAAATCACCACAATAAATATCAGCTATCAGCTATATCTCAGAGATCTGTGGATGTGCAACCCGGTATTCGGGGTTGGGGTTGGGTAGGAGGTAACTAGTATGGGTTAGGGATCAAACACAAGGAAGGGCGGGGAGGAGGGGGACCAGTTGGGGGGAGGTTAAGGGGTGGGGGAGGACAACCAAGTAACTAAGTACCAAAGGTACGTAAGGCACCAAAGGGTGTCAAGTCTCAGATAACCTGAGAGGCCTAAGTGGGGGAGTAATAAAAACCCATACGACGGCATGGGTGGGGGCCCCCAGCCCGCCCCCCACACACGGCCTAGGTAAAACTGAACAACTTATAGCTGGTAGTAGTAACACCGCATCAGCCATGTCATTTACAACATTACTGGACGCATATGAAAAAGGTCAAAGTGCATACAAGTAAACAAAAAAAACTGGGAATCTATGCAACAGACTCATAAATGAGGTAAACAGTACCCTAATGCTAGGCATGACATGGAACTTGAAAGTAGCAGCAGGGTACACAATTCACTGACCTAACAAATAGCCCGCAGAACAGGCAGATATTATATATAATTAGCCCGACCCATCCTCTGAAGGGGTGGGTCAAATGTCCCTTGAAGGCCACAGGAACACAGTAGTGCAAAACTTCAGAGGTAAAGTTCTTGAGGTGAGGACCATAGGTGGAGTAGGACCAGTCCTTCTGAAAACCCAGATCAGGCAAATCCATCTTGATTAGGTGGAGCACGGCGTCGCCGGGTTCTGCCAGTCTGCGTGTGCCATTGGGAGGCCGGGGTTGGTGGCAGGGGTTTCAGCATCGTCGGCCAATCAGGAATAGAGGTGGAAGGCAGGTCAAACGTCGCCAAGAAGGACGGGAGGTCCGTTTCCGATCGAAAAATTAGCTGTCTTTCCTTCTTTGTGTGCGGTTAGTTGAAAAGGAAAGCCCCATCGATACGGACTTTCCTGTAGCCTTAGAGCTGATAAAACTGGCCGCAAAGCCTTGCGTAACAAGAGTGTATGGCAGGGAAAGATCCTGTAACAGTTGTATCTCACATCCTTGAAACTGGAGGGGTTCCTGCTGTCTCGCTGCTTTCATTATGGCTTCTTTAACTGCAAAGGAATGAACCCTGCAAATAACATCTCGCGGCCTGGAGGGATCAGTGTTCTTAGGGCCCAGAGCTCGGTGGATGCGGTCTATTTCCATCTCAGAATCAGGGGCAGCATGCAGGAGAGAGCATGCAGGAGCAGCGTGCAGAGCAGGGGGTGTAATATCTTCCGGGAGGCCCCTTAAACGTATGTTATTATGCCTGTTTCTATGTTCTAGGTCATCCTGTTGTATTAGCAATTGTTTTAACAGCATGGAATGAAAGGTTAAAGTCTCAGCTTGCTGGTTCACTTGTAATTATATGTCAGCCGCGTTTTTTCAAAATCATCCATCCTAATGGACACATCTTTTCTGAAAGTTGCCAGTTCCTCTTTAATAGTATGGTCAAATTTGCCAAAGCATGCCAGCAGATCTTGTCTGGTGAAGGGAGCATCCTCCTCTTCCTCACTGTCACTGCTAGAAACAGCCCCCCTCCTGGGGTGGGATGCTACAGTGTTCCTGTGTCCCTGGCTAGCCTGTACAGCCATGCTTGCATATGTGTTTCCTCCTGATTCATGCCCCAGCAGGTCTTCCCTCAACTCTCCACTGATCTGAGGTGACTCACCGCTGGAAGAGGAGCCACTATGTAAGTCCCGTGGAGGGCCGAGAGGAGCGCGTGGCGAGGAAGCGCCATCTTGGGGGGAGGGGAATCCTCCGATGTTTCCTCCAAAGAGCCCGTTTTATGAAAGAAGGAGCCGATTTCACGTGGCCGCGGTGTGTCTCCCTGCAGCCTGACACTGCGTTGAGATCTGCGTCCCATCTTGATGCCGGTAAGCGGTGTTATGCCAGCCGTATGTAGAGCGCGGGTCCGGGAGCCTGAAGGAGAACATCCTACCTGTCCACACGCATGCGCAGTCCCCTTCTTTTTACCTTTATTTGTCCTTTAATTGTCCTTTAATCAGTTCAATCTGGTTCCTCTTTAGTTTTTATTCTTTTGCTGATGTATTGAAGATCCAACAGATGGTGCTGAAGTTATTCCTGAAATCTTCCATGCAAAGTCCAATGTTAGTTTGATAATAACGTGCGCACAAGGAAATAGAACTGAACTCTTTCTGGCACAGTGACAGCAATTTGCACAAAGGGAAAAAACCTCTTTCCTTTACCTCAAGGGCACAGACAGGCTTTTACTTAAACAATGAAGTCATTTTTATACCCTCTAATGGATCAAAATGCTTATGACAATATTTACCATGTGAGCACTGGGGATGTGGTAATAAAAGAAATTAAGGTATCTTTTTTACTTATTTACATTGAAATGTGGTGATTGAGGGCAGATGAAGAAGGATGGGTGAAGAACGAAGGAGGGGTATTAGCATGGTGTAGGGAGGAAACTTTTTTAGCTTTTTTTAATTTTAATATTTAAATTAAATTCAATTAAAATTTATTTTTAAAAGAAAGTGTGTATATATATATATATATATATATATATATATATATATATATCCCTCTGCAATCCTAGTCCAGCTGGTCCCGCACTCTCCCATCCTTCAGGTGTGAACTGGACTTCCTTCTTTCCTTCTTTTCTTCCAGGTTCTTCTTATGTCACTGGCACAGGAGTGGGACCGGGAGATTGGCACACGCATGGGATTGGCACTTTTTTTATATTCCAGGAAAGGTCCTCCCCTTCAAATAACAAAAACGGTACGGTTTAAACCGTACCTAAACTCAGAATTTTCACTTTACATAAAAGGGTAGACAACCCTTTTATGTAAGGTAAAAATTCTGTTTGTGCAACACCCTTTATTAATAAAATCTCACTCCTGCGCCGGGTGATGTAGGAAGAAGAACGCAGAAGAAGAGGATAAGATGGTGGCGAAGACGGATATTGGGAGTACACGGGACCCGAAGGAACAGACCTCCAGAATGATTGATTGCTCTGCGGGATTGTAGGTGTGTGTGTTTTTTTTGTTTTGGGTGAGTTTTGAGTTTACTTCCTCCTTAAGGGTTAGCCACCCATGATAATGTAAAAAAAAAAATGGTCATAGGTCGGCTTTAAATTTTATATCTTATCTCCATTTGAATGTTGCGGCATTATTTATTGTCTAAAAGGAATGATCACATTCTTTTAAACTTGGAGTATTGGATTCACTATGACCATACATGATGAAAGAGAAGAGAGAAAAGACAGGCTTTAGGTCACACATAGATATATAATATGAGTTATTTATTAGATAAAAGTTTATATCGTCTCATCTATACATAGCTCTCCTGTGCTAGAAACTATTTCTAAGACAGTCCTACCACTCTATGTTTTAGGTGATTATGTGAACAAAGCATGTGTGCAGAGACAATCATATAATAATTCACTGAATCCCGACGCGTTTCGCCCTAACTGGGCTTCTTCAGGGGATTATTTTTGAGAATTCACAATTGTGTCTGTTGATAATGTCTCTCTAAAAACACCACGTAACACTGTGATTTGAGGTGGGTTTTATGATTTGAGGTGAATTTATGATTTGCTGGTAAAACAAAATTTTGAAAAACTCTTTGTGGATGTACATCCAGCTGTAGTTGCATGAGGATCACGATTTATTCACAAATTCACCATTAATACACTTACACTATTAATAACTCACACTATATATCTATGTGCGACCTGAAACCGTCTTTTCTCTCTTCTCTTCCATCATATTATCATAATATTTATCTATACAGGCTAAACACAAAATAATTATAAGGTTGAGCACAAAAAAACTCCTGTTCCTCTTGTGTAGAACATGTGTTCATACTTTCACTATGGTTTAAACACCCCAAAAGCATAATTAGTGTGCACATTTCACTTTATACCTGTTACCAAATATGTAGATTTGTCTATAGGCCACTAGAGGGAGCAAACACTCAACTGTTAATTACCTTCCCTTCCTAATGACTGTTGAGATAATATAATAAACTAGAGTGCACATTCATTCAAGGTTAATTTTAACTTATTCCAGGAAAAGAAAATAAAAGTGAACATTCAGCAGTAGAAAAATTAATCATATTCAATGAAAATTTAAAAAAAGCACAGACTTTTGCTTACACGTGATTGGAAGATTACAGTCAGCAGAACCACTCGATCACTAAGAAAAAGAGAAATTATCTTTGCAAACAGAAAAATCAAGTAGCTAAGTGAATGTGGTGACATTCTTTTACCTTCAGCCATACAGTCATGCGTATAAAAACTGCTTACTTTCCTTTTTTTTAAAATTGGGTAAACTTTTCAAAGTGAACTTTCATTTTTTTTCATTTTTCTATTATTTTCCAAGATAAGTGAAAATTCCCTTTGCAAAGTGAAAACTGGTTTAAGTGAACATGGACTATTTCATTAAAAATAATATTGTTTATAAATTATTTTTATTTTTTATGTATTCTAAGCAGTGAAATGATCTGACTATGACTTCGTTTCATCTTCTTTTAATCCCCTGTGCAGAAGAACTCAGAATGGGAGTGTATGCAGGTATACTGCAGATTCATGACAAAGAACTATTTTTTACAGGCGAATAGTGAACAGAAGTATGGGTTCATCGATCTCCTGCTGCTCCTTCACTGTCCAATCACAGGCAGGGGGAGTTTAGGTAATCTAGCTGCGCAGCCATAACTGTTATTAGGAAAATTGCTGTTCATAGGAACGTCAGCTTTGACCATAGGCTTCATAGAATTGTTATTTTTAAATATTTGTAATACATAGGGCTCAATCCCTGTTTAGTAATTCATTGCAGTCAATTAGATTTCAGCAGCCCACAATGAGCAGGCACATTTAATCAGAATTATTGATCTCACGGTTCTTTTGCCTATGTTGTAAAAAAGCATATTTGATTTTACTGATAAATTTACCCCGGTGTGTATAATAGGAAATGACAGCAGGTTTTAGGAAGCTCTGCCCGGTACAGCATATTTCAGTTTATTGCCATTAGCTAATATTTGACTGGATGGCAGTCATTATCTCGGTTTCTGCTTTATGATCTTGAACTTCAGCCCATGTCTATTAATATTCAGTTCAATGTCCATGTAAGGTTGTTAATCACTTCAAATACAAATTTTCTGTTCTCATGTGTAGCTAATTATTCATTTCAATTCCAAACCTGATGGTGGATTTTGAAAGCTTACACTTCCGTGTGGCAAGCAACTTTATTGTATATGTGAAACTACTGCTGGGACTATTAAAGTGCAAGATCAGCATTTCTTTTATAATGTATGCATCCAATGGTAATGAAGTCACTTGGACACACCTTGCTTAAAGTCTATTAAACCTTAAAAATAAACTACTCATGCTGCCCCTTGTGATTTGCTAAACTGATTATTGAAATTGTTTTGTTATATTTAAAGTGGACCTATCATTATAAGACATTCTTTTATATAAGCACGAAATGTGTTTGTTTCTTTTATTTTTTTAACTTTTTAATGGGAGATCCCTCCGTATCTGCCTTTACGGCATTAAAGACTGAATGAGAAGCCCATAACCTCCTGGGATACCAGCGTCACATATCCCAGGAGGCTGCTTCTGCCCCTGCCCGAGGCCAGGTATGCACAAAAGGAGCAGCCTGCACCCTCATGACGCTGATATCCCAGGAGGCTATGGGCTTCCCATTCAGTCTTTACCACAGGGCTTATTCCACTGCAAAAATGAAAAAAAAAAATCACATTTTTTTTACAATTTTTGGAAGCATGTCACCTGATCACTTACAGTGCAAGATGGGGTGAAAGAAGAACTAGGAAGAAGACAGAAAAAGATGGCAGCTCCCATTGTCCAGTCTGCACCGGGACAAAGTAAGAAGATGAGATTGGACCGATTCGACTGGGATCATGGAAGGATCGATGGCTTTAGATCTGTAAAGGTAAGAGTTTTTTTATTTTTGTGATAGTTCTACTTTAAGTAACAAGTACAAATAGATAACTCTTGATTGTGTTAGTAGCTCAAAGCTGTCCTGTACGCACTTTAAGGCAATGTTTCCCAACCAGGGTTCCGTGGAACCATAGGTTTCCTCCAAAGCTTGCTACGGGTACCTTGAACAATAAACAATTTGTGCCCCTCTGGTCCAGTGCCACTGACACCAATGATCTATTTGAATACCCAAGGGTGGCATTCTTGTGAATCCCTAATATTCATGTGATCCCTAATATTTTATGTATCGTTCATTTTTTGTTTTTTCCTCTTAAACAACAGAACAATACATCTGTATAGTGTGGCCATGAGAAAGGAGAAAAAGATTCAGTGGTTTGACAAAAGACAATCAACACCATTCAGTCCATTTTAATCCTGTGTGTAGAACTGGGTGCATTTCTTGCAGATCAACAGGTATCACAATCACTGAGGTGAATATCATTTGGGTTTTTTTTGGCATACATTTTATAACCAAAATAAAGGAAGATAATTAAATACAACAATATAATGCAGCTATGTTTTTATTCAAAATATCATTGACTGATATTTTGAGGAGGACCTGTCTCTGTATAACTCTATGTCTCTCTACACTCTATGTAGTACAAAATACAATGGTTTGAACCCGGTACAGAATGGGATAACAGTAGTGGGTTTGCTTATAGCAATAAGAATAAGGCAGGTAATGTGAAGGATCTAATAAACACAAGTCTATTTTTTGTAGCATTTACAGTGAAAAATACCAAATGTGAATTATATTTAGTCATCCTTCGTATCCTTAGTAGTTACTCATCCTTAGTGAGTCCAGGAATTCAAGGCATTTCATGGTATGTGTTTCTAATGCGTTTCACAAAAGTGCTTCTTCAGAAGGGAAGGGTGACTCATTTTAAAACCTAATAAAAAAATATTTGGCAATATCACATAAGGTTAGAAGAGTTTTACTGTCAGCAGTAAGGTATTTCAATGCAGGATGGTAATCCAAGATATACAACCCAATCAGGGGATTCAATAATTCAATCCAGGTTTTAGGTTGTGTGGTTCAGAGACCCCATGCAGTATGCTGGGTCTCAAATAAAATGTTTAGACCGATTGGTAGGTTATGGAGAATTAGGCTCATAACTCATCGGAAAGGAAGGAAGGAAGATAAGGACATTCAATAGTTTTTAAAAAAATGTTGTTAGTTAAAACCATTGTATTTTGGGTTAGTTTATGACCTTTTGGTGGTGTGAGAAGTGTCAGAGCCTGGCTGTTGGATGTCTGGATAATGAAGTTGTCTTTCTACTGGTCTGCCAGTCTTGTGATCCAGACACTTCTGCTGAATATTATTGCCGTATCATGAATCTTTCCAAACACTACATTTATTTTGAAATGAAAGTCACAATAGTGTATAGAGTGCTCCACACGAAATGCATGGGATTTTATCGCACAGAGGTGACACTGAAAACAAAGTGGAACACTTCATTTTTAGAAAATATTATTGCAAATATATACTTTGTTTGGACTTTATATGGGTAACTGACTGTGCCTGCAGGTGGTGTTATTCGAGTTTTATTATATTATGGTTTTTATCTAATGGATGACTGATAAAGAACTACAATGATGATGATTGTACAGTATATGCCTTGAAAGTCCCATTTTTTTTCTCACGGTGATGTCTCAAAGCAGCACTTGCCAACATCCATGCTATCATCTGTAGTAACAAATTTACCATGACAGTTTTTTTTTGTGCCTGCACCAGTTGGCAAAAACAGCCCCCTTGTACTAGTTCAAAGATCTGGCATGTATCACATATTTCCACCCTATTTTTTTCCTTTTTTTTTTCCTCCAGAGGCTGCCCCTTCTAGGGTCAAGAAGCATGAGCAACCCATCTACGTGACCTGATCTGGAGCTTGCGAGATCGGGTGACATAGGAAGAAGGAAACCCCTGGAGGGATCAATGGATCTTCGAAGGTAAAGGTGAGCAAGTTTTTTTCCCCAGGTAGGTAAGAAGACAAAAAAAATAGAGGTTTGAGGCTCGTAGTATTTAGATAAATTAATTATGTATGGATATATGAATGATTCATACACAATTATAACATATTATATCACCAGTCCTGTTACAGTTTCACAGGATTGGAATATTTTTACTATAAAAAGACTTCCTAATATATAAGAAGTACAACCTTTTGAGTCTGATGTGACCCGACGCATTTCGCTCAGTAGGCCTTCCTCAGGGGTTGCTTAGTGATAGCAAATGGTTGCTTTGTGGTAGCAAGATTAGACTCAGGTCTTGAATGCAGTCCTAACATATTACGGAACAGATGTTAAGAAACATACATAAGTATTTGTATCAAAGATAAACAATATTATAACATATAAATCCATAGTTAGCATTCAAGATGCCCAATAAAGGTGATAAATAACAGTTTGTCAAATATTGATTGCAAGATGTTAATATTGATATGCATGAATAATTAACAGTGAAATAGATGTATCATTATGATCTCAATGTGGTAAATATTCCTAACATTGGTGGAGGAATGTCCATATAATCGAAAATGTGAGAAGTATTGAAGTACATTGATTAGTAGTTTAAACTAATAAAAAAAGTGTTTATTTATATTAATTTGCAAAAATAAAAATATTGCATGGCGTTCTGAAATTGAAAAACAGACTCACTAATAGGTTTGGGACCTTTTTGGATAGGAAGTGGGGTAGTGAGCATGTGTGCCCTTCAGTAGACATTAAAGATCTCCTGGATTCTGGCTTGCCATTGAAGAAGGGGACATTATGTAACGTCCTGCCTTAGGCCAAACCACACCTAGCCTGCCTCAAATGGTGGCAAGGACCATCATTAGGTGGAGGGGCCTCATTCCTACAAAGTGACCACTGTGTTATGTGAGTTTGTGTGAGAAAAGCTTATTAGGATTTAGAAGCCCCCTTTTCAAATAGGACCCTCTCACCCTGGGTAATGAGTACATGGGTGGTATTTTACACGTTTCCAGAAAGTATTAAATAAGCCCCAGAAATAAATACATATAACAATAGAAAAATAAATCAATACATATTTTTGCAGGGTCCAGCAAGGTGCAAATATGATCGTGCATCGATCTCCATCAGCATCTGCTGCACCATGATGTACACTGGAGTTGAGCACATGTAATTCCACTCAATCAGTCCAGCGAGGGGGCAGCTTGGGACAGCTGTCCTCAACTGCCCTCTTACTGGATTGGATAGATACATGTAGACAAAGAAATGTGGGCAGAGCTCAAAGGATAAAAACATTATTTTTAGCGTTAGGATACTGACATAATGGTCCCTATTTGGGCAGTTTGTGTTAGGGTCTCCCACAATCTCCTGTTGGAAGCCCCATCACATACTCCTCCAAAGGATCTGTGCTTTCCCAAATTTCCCAGGTATATGGTAATTTTGTTACCAAAAAAAAACAACAATTGCAGCCAGGATGCTATGGTCAGGAAATATGCCCTATAACAAATATGTGCAGCTTCTGCTCACCGTAGTGCATGTAGACAGGGTGAAGCTATATTGAAGATGCAGTACAACAAACGAATTAAGATATATGCAGAACATCACGCATGCAGAGTGAGAATGGCACTTTTTCTTTTTTTTACATTTACAGGAGGAAACGTGACCCAATCTTGCATCTGCACAGTGTGAGATCGGGTGATGTAAGCAGAAAAAGTAAGAAGATGGATGAAGATGGTGGTGTCCACTGGTTCCTAGGGTCTAGGATGGTGGGGGACTGAATGGAAACCGCTGTGAAGGGATTGAGGGTTCTGCGGTATTAAAGGTGTCATTTTGTTTTTGCCTTATCCAAAAGCCCCCTTACTGACCCTTCTAAGGTTTTATATATGTAATGTCAGACTGAAATTCCACTTTAATACATACAGAGGATCATTCAAGCTTCCAATAAGTAAGCTTGACTTTCCTGACCTCTCTTTCCAAAACTGCTATTTGCCTGGCTGTTGTGATGATGCTCTAGCTTTATTAAATGTAGTCTCTGATCCATATACGATTTTCCTCTGATTTTTCAGACTTGGATACTTAGAAGTTGAAGTAAACTAAAAAAAAAAAGCTCACTCACCTTTACCTTTGCATCCATCTGGAGGTTTCCTGGATCAGGTCCTGCATTGTCACCGATCTTCCTTAGTTGCCACCATGTTCTTTGGACTTCTTCCTCCTTCTTTGTACATCACCTAATCTTGCATTGTGCAGGGGCAATATTGGGTGACATAGAAGGAGAAATAAAGAGTGCTGATCTCACTGCACATGCGTGAGATCGGCATTTGGTTTCCTATTGAAGCAAAGGCTCCTTCCGCACATGGAGCAGCCAGAAGCCTCCGGATGTGCAACGTATGTATCCCTGGAGGCTCTGTGCTTCCATTCAGTCTTTTTCACTGCAGTAATCAAGACAGAATGAAAACATTTTAAACCCCGTCCTCCAAGGAAAGAAAGCCATTTTTTCCATTTCCCAAAGGGCCGTCTACTTTAAAGGTCATCAGAATTTTCCGAACTAGCCAAGCAACTTCAGGCCCTGTCTCCAACTTCATTTATAGGCAGTGCAGAGCAGTACAGTATGCCTCATATAGTATGCAAAAAGCAAAAACATCAGACATTGCAAAGAAGACTATCTATAAAAATTCTCACTATATGCAATGCAGTGAAATGCAATTCCATTTAATGCAAAATATGTGGTCAGGGTCACAACAGACAGCAACACAAGTGGTGTTTCACTATAACGCACTCAGTATACATCTGGTACAGTGTGAATAAAGCCTTACTCTATTGGTTATTATGAAATGTCTATCCATATTATATGTCACCAGTAAGTCATTGTTTAAATCATCGTTTAAAACATTTCACCTTTTACCATGGACTTTAAAATGTTAAAGAGGACAAACAATGAACCACATCAAACAGATCTGGAAAGAAATAAAACTTCATGGAGCTGTGAGCAGGCATTGCCCCAAAGTACAACAACTTCCTTCTCAGATACCGGGAAATTCCCACTGCCCTCTTCACTCCAGGATCTCCCAACTTTAGTTAATATTAACTACATCCTAAGGAAGAATTGAGCAGGCAAAATAATTTATTAAGTACCATATAGGCAAAGAAGTATCCTTAAATACTACATTTCAATTACATTGTTTCTCCCCAGTGTCTGTAATCAGTTGGGATTGTCTCCAGTGGTGCTTAAATGCTCGAGTGCTTTAATGAAAATAGATTTTTTGTAAAGCTGGTGACATTTGGATTGTATTCAGTCACAGACTGCGACAAGCAATGCATTGAGGAAAAAAAAAATCAGAATTACTGTTCTAGTCAGTCAGCATGAAAGCCCCGGGAAATAACATTTTTAGAAGTCACCTTGCAATAACAACCATTGTATTTTTCTTGGCACACATTTCTTTTTTAAAAGGAGAGCCCATCAAAAATGAATGTTTTAGTTATAGATGCCATCCCTGGCTTATTGGAAACTCAACAGTAGGAATTCCTCCCAAGATTCCCAATTCTGTTCCTTTCCCATTCTCCTTTTTTTGTTCAGTTTTTCCTACTGCAATAATCATTATATAATACAAATAAGGAATCCAGAGGGAAAGTCGGAGCTGTTTTTTAGAAGGAGATGTGCAAACATCAAAATGCCTTGATGGGTAGATGACAGTCTGGAGAGGTGAGCAGTGGAAGGAAGTCTGTATTTATCCCATCACCCTAATAACACACACATGCTGAGCCTCCATTTTTAAAAGTACTGAAATTGGATCAATGAGAGAGGGGATAGGAAGGAATAGCCTGGATCAGTATTTCTCACCCAGGGCATAGAAGAACCAGGGGTGAAATAGGGCAGGCATGGGTGGGAATACTGTGCCCTTACTTTTTCAGGCGTGCCCACTCTTTTTTACAAAGAATTCTTTGGTGGTCCATGGCTCTGGCCGGTCGGCCCCCAAATGGTGTGAGGAAAAGGACCCCGCTGCGGGTGGGTGCACCAGCCAGAGGCGCGGATCACTTCCCCCGTATTGAATTGCACGCTCAGGGAGGTGAATGGGTTGTCTCTCTGAACACAACCTGCCCACTCTTCCATCGCAGGCTCAGACCTGCGATGAGAGAGTGGGGGGGTTCGGGTATCATGACTTCACTCTGGGGAACGTTTCTTCCCCTTTGAGTGACACATATGCAGGGGTGTAGTGGGGCGGATATGTACCATGGCCCCTTTTTTTCTTTTATGACTACACCCCCAAATAGAACCCTAGAGTTTCTTCGGAGGTTGCTAGGGGTTCATTGGGCAATGAACAATGTATGACTCTCAGGTCAGTGTAACTGACAGCAATGACCTTTTTTGCTATCTGTAGGGGTGACATTCTTTTCATTGACCAGCGATGTAAAAGACGTTTTTCCTACTGACCACCACACTAATATACAGTAAGCTGTGCATATAGAAATTATAAGAGGGGTTCCCCCATGTTAAAAGGGTTGAGAAACACCATGCTAGATAATACTGGATGTCCATTAGCCAGGAAATATATTGGGCTCAGTTGGACCTACTTACTTTAACATTCACATTAATAAAAGCTCACTGTGTGTATTAAAATTTGAAAAATCAGTTTCAGCACAGAAGAGGGCCTTGTACAATTGTGCAAGACTGAAGTTTAGTTACAAATGAACAACTTTTCTTTTAATCTTGCTTAAGGTTAATTGATAAGTGTAGCAATCGATCGCTACACAGATGGAGCAAACTGCTTCCTATGGGGTAAACACCCAATTGAGGTACCAAATGTATTTGCCAATTGTTGCTACTTTGTATCTTCCTCCAGATCGAGCTTTTTTATCTGTGTATTATCTGATTGGTATTTTTAGCAATTTACACAATCCAAAGTGCTTCTTAAAAACTACTAGTTCTAAAAGCAATCTATAGTAATTGCTGAAACTACTTCCAGAGGGGGCCTATTACACATTTTCACAGACTTTACCATGAAGAATCCTTTCCTTGTCCAGAACTTCTTTTTCTCCAGAAGCAAAGAGCACCCCCTTGTAAGTACAAACTTTTTAAGCAAGTTCTCTATATGGACCTTTATTTGTATAGGGTGATCATTTCCCCCTTTTTACACCTCTTCTCAAGGGAGAATAGATTCAGTTCAGCTAATCTCTCCTCGTAACTGAGCTCCTCCATTTCCTTCATTAGTTTATTAGTTTAGTTGCAGTTTTTCTCTTTTTACTTTAAGAAAAAGCTGGATGATTTTGTAGAAACACAGAATATAACTGGGTATTAAAAAAAAAGACAACAAAGACTGTTGATCCAGGGAACATTCGATTGCCACATTGGATCAAGAAGGATTTCTTCCCCTTATTGGAGCAAATTGTAACAAGGTTTTTTGCCTTCCTCTGGATCAACTATCTGGGAATTTTTATATATCTGGGATATGTTTATTTCCGTAGAGGTTGAACTAATAGACTAACTATGTAACTAGCCAATGTGAGTGCTCCTCTCCATTTAGTAAAATATAATTAATGTACAGCGCTGTGTAATATGTTGGCGCTAAATAAATCCTGTTTATTAATAATAATAATAATAATAATAGTAGTAAACCAGCACAGCTTCGCTGGTTGTTAATGTAAACATCAGGGAGTTGTCCTGTTGACTGATGGTTATCAGGGAGTAATTCCACGTAAATGTTGAATGTGCTGATAGATGGGAGAATGACGTATACTATCAGAAAGAGATTGAGTAGCTATCTGTTTGTGCATCCATCGACCAGACGACTTAAACGTCTTCCACATTTTTTTCTTCTCTTTATTGCTCTCTGAGCATTGTAACATTGTAAGGTAAATAAACTGGATAAGTGATTATGTTGCATAAATAGTAGTATCGGTCTAATATAAAACAATGAGGATTCAGAGAGTTTGAGGTGACTGGGTGGATGTAATTATTATAAAGGTGTGTTTCCATCTAGCTGGCCAAAATCAGCCTTCTGCAAATAACGTCACCACTGCCAGTAAACTCCAGTCACTCCTTGTCTTACTAATATATGAGAGAAGAACATGTCTATCTTGTTGACCCCTACTAAGGTAAAGAAATAAAGCTTGGGCCATCTGACGGAATCTTTACACCAGTTCTTGGTTGGCCGATTTGGGGGGGGGGGTGGGGGAGGCTATATGAGCAGTTTTCTCTCTGAAGACTCTTACCCTAATAAACATCTGTCTTTAGTAAAAGTACTTGGAGATGTGAGACTTCAGTGTGAGATAGGGGTTGGCATAAATTTGATAAAAAATATTTATAAGGACTTCTATAAGGAAAATCTGCCACTAATATTGACTGAGCAAATTCACCTAAAATGGTTGACCCAGTATCACAAAAAAAGGCAGTTGCTGTATTCCATTCTCAAGCAGGTCCTGGTTAACATTTTAGGAGGCCTTCAAATGCAGTATTGCAGAACATTTTGACCTTTAGCAAAGTCTGTACACCTGTGTATTATGTGTTTTAAAAAAAGTCTGTGGAGGCAGCAGGGCATTTGTGAATATTAGGTTGGACCTCACTGGGCTAAGGACCATCCCTACATGATAGAACCTAGAAAGTGGCTTCCCAGGCACCAAGCGCTGGATTTTGGGGAATTACAGGAGAAGCCAATCTTGTACCAGGTAATACTCCAAGTGGTTGAGTAGGGTGACCAAGGAGCAGTTTGGAGATAAAGGTGTGCAACACAGCAAAACTTGCCCTGAATAGGGCGTTTATAACAGTATGCAATTGAAATATTACTCTTTTATCTAAATGTAGATAATTAACCTTATGGCTGTACAGGAAGTTACAACTAATTGTCTAGATCAACTGTCAAGGGGTGGAATACAAGGTATATTAAACAAGTTAACAGTTGAAGTTAGAACATCCAAAATGGCAGGTCTTGTAGGGTTTTCCTGGTATGCAGTAATACATACGAAAAGTGGTCAAAGGTGAACTGGCGCCATGATGCACATGGAGGCTCTGGTTCTCACAGAAAACTACCGTAACACATGTTGCTAAAAACTTGCTGGCCATGAAAGAACGGTGCCAGAACACACTGTGCTTTTGACCCTTGCTGCAGAGGGGCTGCATAGCCACAGAGCAGTTTGAGTTGCCATGCTGATCCCATTATATCACCAAAAATACTTGGAATTGACACGTAAGCACCAGAATTGAACCATGGTCATTGGAAAAAAAGTGGCTCAGTCTGAGCAATCACATTTTCTTTTGCATTCTGTAGATAGTTGGCTATGAATACATGGGGAAGTGATAGCAGAACATATACAAAAAAGTAGGCTGATGGAGTCAGTGTTAACTACTCTTCATGACTTTGTGTTTGATGTCAGAGGACACCTTAATATCCCTTGCCTTGATGAACATTTCTGATTCAGTGGCACAAGGGATATAGTATTAAGTAGACGTTTTTCATGTTTTAAGTGTAGCTTCCCTAGACATGTTGCACCTTGGAATATGAGACGAATATATACTTGTGGTCTAACTTTCAGAGTGTTTGTATTTGTACCATGGGACACTTGGTTCAAGAAATGTCCTAACACTTAGTTTTGCTTACAGTTGTATTCCAGTGCTTCTTCATACATTTTTATATATTATCCATTTAAATTAATCTTTGTTTTTAAATAATTATACAATCTATTTTTCATCATAAAAAGAAAATTAGTTTACAGATAACCTTGCATTTTCTTTTCATGGTATAATACAGAGAAAAATGAGGAAGTTTAATTCATGTAGGGCTTAGTGATAGTATATCAGTGTGTCAAAAAAAGGGAACGTGATACTAAAGAGCACAGGGCAGAATGCTTGTCACAATGAACGCAATGCATTTTATTTATCTTGTACCCTTGTCCCCTGGTGCGTAAACCTAGCTCTTTAAAGACAAGGTGTGTTACAGAAGTCAACTGTCACGGTGTATTCTAGCGGTGACAAAAAATGGTGCCTCTATGGGATTGTCAACCCCAGCCTCACATCATTTCTTTCTTTAATAACTTTAACTTTAATAACTGGTCTGTGGGTTTCTTTCCTCGTGAAATCTGCTTGGAGTCTCTACTAAAAAAAAGATGTGTTGTGTGGGATGTGTTGAGACACAGCTGATCTTTGGACTGATTACAGACATTTTGACGAAAAAGCCAACAACCACTTAAAAAGTTCTGTTAACTTTACACTGAGCAGTCAGTTTGAAATTTAGGCAGTCAGTTGTGTAGAAGTTTTATCTACAATTTATAGCTGTGAGCTTCCTATCCTCTCACTTTGGTGCGTTATCCTTATTGGGGGTTTTGTCCCCAACTTTGTGGGTGGACAGTGTTTCACAGGATTCAAAATTGTCAGTTCCATTTGATTCATTGTTTTTAAATGACAATATTGTTGGGTATACAATGGTTATGACTTTTAACTTATTAAAGTTCATAATAAATTTAATCCTCAATAAACAACCATAGCCAAAACCTGTCCACATTCATATGTCTGGAGCAATGTTTTTCAACCAAGGTTCACTCAGAGATTGTTAGGGGTTCCTTGAACAATGAACAGTTTGTGCTGCTTCCTCTCACCTTCCCAATGGCCAGCAATGTGGGGGAGCCATTTTTCCTACTGATCCCCACAATGTACTTTTATAGTAGGGGTTCCATGAAGACCTGAAAGTTATTTGAAGGGGTTCCCTGATGTTAAAAAGGTTGAGAAACACTGATCTAGAGGTTTTATTATGCATTTCTTTGGTGGGGTGATGTATAATTTCATGGTTCACAAACTTTTGTCAATATAGTTTACCATATATCCCTATATAATTTTTTTACCTAAAAAAAAAACATTGTGCTTTTGTCTTCTGGTCTCATATTATCCCTACTTATCATTAAATATTCAAACAAACTACTTAAGTTGGTGTATTATTCTATAATATTCATTTTCATTTCTAACTTAAGGGTATACATATATATATGTATATCTATACCCAAAACTAGGATCGGAAAGGTTTAGAAGGCCTGTCAGTTTTTACTGCTATTTGTGACTCAATCAGAAAGATTTACCATTAACTGGTTTTTTTTTATGTCAGGAAATTAAGAAATCCCTGCAAAGAAGCCTCCAGTTGCAGAAATACCTGACACAAGTTTTAATCCTTGTTATCAAAAAAGTAAAAAGTTATTTATATAAGTGCAAATAAACTTTTTTGCTTTTCATCACTTCCTTTTTTTAAGTGACATGTTTACTTAAAGACTGATATTTTTTCAGTAACGTGATAGAAATGTGATAAAATAGTTTTTACCTAGAAATCCATCTATAGATGATGATACTACAGAAATATCTGATAAACTCTTCATAAGTACAGTGGGAAGCGCAAACAGGAAATATACTGATAAAAGATTAGCTACAGTATAAAGTTTCACATTTTGATGTACATTTTTTATTTATATGCATCAGGATCTAATTTATTGCTCTCATCGTTCTCTCAATTTGTTGTTTAGGCTTAGCCAAAATCTGAAGTCAGTTGGGAAGAAACTCCAATGGTGTAAAGTGGTGTTTATTGCAACTTAGAGAGCTACATGGAAAAGATGCAAAATTTTCAATATACAGCTCTGTGGAGTCTTTAAATCCTACCCACAGTGTTACAAAATCTTTAAAGATCATTTATGTCTTGGAAGGTAGGGGCATAGATGTACTTTAAATAAGTCACTGTACCTAAAAATGAAGGTGTTTTCAAGGGCTTTCTTGGTAACCAGAGTAAAGCTGCGTACACACGGCAAATTTTTCTCGCCCGATAATCGGTATCGGCCAATTATCGGGCGAAAATCTGCCGTGTGTACAGTCGTTCGTCGTGTCTACAATTTAAAAAAAAATTTCATGAAAAACAGTGGATCACTTTTGGTACAGAAATCTAGACCTCAGTGTAACGCTCAGGTGGTTAATTGTCCATTGGTATCTCATTTGGAAAGAAGCACAGACAGGCTTGAAAGGCCTTTTGGGGGGTCTTCTGAACAAAGAAATTAGACAGAAGACTTGGAATTTTACTAAAATTTTTTTCTTTTCATACAAAAAGGGAGAGACCAAAGGTCCTTGGCCATGTTTCATTGGAGATGGAGTTGTTTGCCGGCACAAGGGGGACCTACAGCAGATGGACATGTGGTTTTCAAATTTTATCTGATCATTGTGGGTTCCTCAGACATGGGGCTTGATTTATGAAAGCTCTCCAACGCTGGAGAAGATACACTTTCATCAATGAAGCTGGGTGATGCATTAAACCTGGAATGGATCTGGTCCAGGATTAATAACATTTGCTAGCAGATAGCGAATGACTTTGAATAAATCCATCCCAGGTCTGCAGGATCACCCATCTTTACTGGTGAAAATTTATCTTCTTCAGCATTGGAGAGCTTTAATAAATCAGGCTCATGGTGTTTAGTGGGAAAAAATTGTAAAAAAGCCTTTTGCATTGCTGGCCATTTGGAAAATATCCCTTCCAGAGAGCCAAAAAGATCACAAATTGTTTATTGCTCAAGGTTCCCCCGTAAACTTGTGGAGGAATCCCAGGGTTTAAGAGAAACACTGTTCTAGAGCTTGTGTTTGTAATGCAGTGTTGCATTTCTCACTCACATATATGTATATGTATGTATATAAACATTATATAAATAAATATGTATTGTGTGAAATAAATAGATTTATACATGTTAATGAATTATGCAGTAATAAAAATATCTAATATATCTCCTTTAAATAAAATTTACTGTTACATTTTTTATCATGACAAACAAATTAGTTTACAGATAAACCTTTAATTTTCTTTTCTTTTTACAGAGTAAAATGAGGAAGTTTATTTCATTCAGGACAAGGCGATATCATATCAGTTTGTGACAAAAAGCAAATATGATACTAAGGAACATAGGACAAAAGAACATGTTAAGGGTTTCAAATTATAATTGAATTTTGTCATTGCATGTAAATCCTTATTCTTTCCAGCACCACTGAGCTGGTGTGTATAATTAAGCTCTATAAATGGGTGTGGAGGAACTTGAAAAGTATGGCCTATGGGTCAGAACTCTCGGGTGTCCACAAACCTTTACTCATATAGTGTATCTTCTCTTTCAGTTTCTATATTGTTTTTTTTTTTTTTTTGACTTGCTGTGGTCTCACAGAAGTCGTACTTCTAGACTCCAATATTCATACAAACCAATTAGGTCAGAGGTCCCCAAGCACTTGTACCAGGGTTTTTTTTTTTTGCCTTCCTCTGGACCAACCTTGTCCATAAGGTTTTATATCTGGGATATGTTTTTTTACCTACTGGTTGTGTTTTTTTCAACCTGACCTACTATGTAACTATGCAACTTGTCTGTGGGTTATGCAGATCCGGGCTTCAATCATCCTTTTATGTTCCATGTCTTCTCCCCTGTCACATCAATCAGCCAGTCATGTAAGCCAGAATATGTGATTGGCTGAGCTAAATGACAAGAGGGACAACCTGGCTTATGTGATTGGCTGAACAGAATGACAGGAGAGAGGACACAGTTTCTTTCTGGTACAGCGAGAATGCCAGCCAATGAAGACGGACACTGGACTCCTGGACCTATTCCTTGTAAGAAAATTTGTCGACATTTTTACAATGCAAAGAACACAAAGAAAGCAGGAAAACAAAGGAACAAAAAAAAGACAAAAAATACACAAAGGCAAACAAATCACCAGCATTCATAACTAAAAACACATTATGTATTTCGGCTTTCTTTTCTCCCATTCATTATATTCAGAAAATGTGAAAAAATGTAACCACTCCAATCCTCTTCAACAAACACCTGTCCCAAATGCTGGTGAATGTTTCCCAACAACGAGCTGTTAAAAATGAATGCCAAGACTGTCAGCCACCCATCTGAATCCATCCCAAACATACGGTTGAAGGAAGTGAGAGAAGGATTATTATATGGAGTTGCAACCAGGTACTCCCCTTCTTAGCACTGATACATTCTCTCTAGCAACCAATTAATTGCCCCGCTTCCTAACATATTCATCTACCCCCTTCCCCCCATTTCACTAAACACCTGCCTCCTCTCCACCTTTTTCTCACTGATGTGGTAAGAGATGAACTTAGTACAGTACAGAATAAAATGAGGAAATCTGATTCATGTTGTACTGAGTGATATCATATCAGTGTGCCAAAAATGTGAACATGATACTAAGAAGCACAGTGACAAACATGTTCAGGGTTTTATATTTTAAATTACATATTCTCATAAAAGGAAATGCCTTTTTCCATTCCAGCACCACTGTGCACATATCTAGGGGGTCTGATTTATGTCACATGGGGCCTGATTTATTAAAGGTACAGATATAAAAGCTTTAAATTTTCATCAGTGATCCAGCAAACATGGTTTACCTGGGCTGAAAACTATTTGCTATTTGTTAGCAGGTGTTTTATATTCTAGACCATATCATTCCAGGTTTGCTGGATCACCCTGGCTCACTGATGAAAGTGCATCCTCTCTTGTCCTGGAAAGTTTTAATAAATCAAGCCTATGGCTCCAAGAATCTGGCATGGATAGAATTCATCAGAATAATCAATTGGATAATGTATCTCCTTAAAAGTTTGCATTTCAGAAAAAAATGAGCTTTGTCTTGCCACGAACCTACCAGAGTGTACCTTGACATGAGATATCTATGCAAACTGCTCTTTGTAATATTTAACAATATTGGATTGTCTTATAGCTCTAGGAACTGGGGCAAAACTTACTGGACATCTTAGCTTTTGTTCCCTTTGGATACATTTCACTTGCTACCTTAAACTTAGCTTCATTATACATTCATATCCAACCACCCTGTAGAGTCTATGGACAATCCTGGATGGCCACAGGCCACAAATACAAAGAATATTTGCCTACACAAGTACTAAGGCTTGCCTCCAGCACCACCATCAGAAATGTATAGGCCCCATACTAGGTAAACTTCTTGGGCCCCACATATTTAAAAGTTCCAACATTGAAAAAGACAGATGAAGGCCCCCATGGCGTCCCAGCATGCCGCCATATTCACCTTATAATTGATGCAAGCTGTTTGCAGTACTTTGATCCTTGGCTGTGGAGAAACAAGGCTTGTTACTTGACATATAAATTGGGAACCTTGTTCTTTATTGGTATGATAAAGACACAGAAACAATAATTTGATTGTGAGGACAAGGCCACAGCTTTATTAGTTAGACCTGATCAATAGGAACCATTTTTTAAATTCGGTCTCGCGGTGAATTGGGACGTTCTCACTTGTTCTCACCAAACATGTAGAAAGTCTATCCAGGAACACATACTACAGGGCGGCAAGACCAATCAAGTGAGGGGAGCAGCTCCGCTCCTCTGATTGCTGTTGCAGTCTGAGTGGAAGAGTATCGCGGCTGCATTTATGAATGGAGCCTTGAGAATACTCCCCTCAATGAGAGATCCTCAGGTTACTAACCACAGGTTAGAATGAGGGCTTGCCCGGGGATCACTCACTGACAGGAGGATTCCCACGGCTCTTGTTATGTATGCAGCCATGATAATCTTCCTATAATGATTTCCGATGGTTTTGAGAAATTTTGCAAACCCATCGAAACTTCGAGGAATGCCTCTGGCATTCTCGCTTATCCCTACTGATCAACTATTGATAACTGGAAAAATAGCAGGTGCCAAGCACAGCAGAACTGTGAAAACCCATTCCTAAAGCCTAGGCCTATCCTAACCATCAGTTCAGGAGGCCATCTGGTAAACCCCACCCCACTGAGGGCATGATTAGATATTGTTTTGGGTGCTGGAAAGGTATGTCCTGCCAATAAAACTGCAACAATATAGAATTAAAAGGAAATAATTGGCTTGTCAACTAGGTAAATATTAATGAGGACTTTTAGCACTCCCCCACCTGAACTGACTACCCCTGTCCCCACCCCAAAGTGTACAAGAAGCAAACAAAAAGGATGGGTGGGGTAAAGTGGGGTGGTAGCATACCAGCCATGCTTCCAACAGCCAATAGCTCCCAATCACAAAGGCCCAGGGGTAATTTATTCATTTGCTAAGTAAAAAAGCCTCCAAAAAGCTGTAAAATGTCCCTTATTGTAGGGGTAAAAAAATACCATAACAATTCAGCTAAAATACAGATATCGATGTTTAACTAGATATGTTTGTCTCTGGGTAAATATTTATATGGTTTGACGTTCCTTAAGCTTCCTTTATAAAAGCAGATAAAATATAAAAAATCTGCTAAAAAGGTCATACCTATCCCATCATAATCCTTTCTTTTGCCTGATGTCAGAATATCCATCAAGATGACAAAATGTCAACACCTAAACTAAAAACTTAGGATGCCTGTGGGCACCAAAACCTGGCACATGCACAATTTACATTGTTTTTGAGTTTCGGTAAGAAATATAGGTGGTTCAGTTTGTTCACGAGCGTTTTAGCCAACATTTTTACAAATACAAATAGTTTATATACTTTCCTAAATGTAGTACAGCCAGTCCACACATCTATTTGGTTTTAATTATCACACAATGAAAATAAGACAACCTTTTTTTCTATTCTGTTTTTTTTTAATATAAAGTGTATCCAAGTGTCACCCTGTAATTTTCAGTTGGCATCTTCTTTCTGTTTTAATGAATGCTTACTTTCTGTTTTGTCTGAAAAGCCAACAGGTGAACCTCAATATTTAGAAAATGTGATCATTTTTGTTTTTATAGTTTGCCTCCTGTTTTGACCACCAATGTTTGTGTGTGATATTTGAACACATGAAATGTAGGAATTTTTAGGAAGGAAGACTATTAATAGCTCAACACTATACAGCTTTAGAAGATACAAGTAAATGCAGCGCTGTAATTTCTTGTCACAGATCCCCACAGGACCAGGGGATCAGTGCCATCTTCTGTGTCACCCATCTTGCACTACCCTGCAGCCTGCAGCAGCTATGCCCAGGAGTCCCATTAACTGATTACTTCCTAGCCTGAGCAATGTCACTCCCTAAGAGCTGCCCCTTTACCCGGGGGGACTACTGGTGGAAGTGTAATTACCACTTGAATTGCCTCTGCTCCAGCACTCCCTCTACTGGCGGGTTCACGTGACCCGCCCTATAAAAGGAACTGACTAAATGTTGCCTAAACAAGGAGTTCCTCTAGGCTGTGTTTCCAGGTTCCAGTTTTGCATTTCCTGATCTTTTTCCTGACACTTTGGTATACCAACCTTGGCTCTGACCTGACTATTCTCGCTTGCTGTTGCCTTGACTTTGGTTTGTCCAACTACGCTTCTGCCTTTCCCATCCGTATTTTGCAATGGTCCTATCCAGTCAGCAGTTACCAGCCCCTGGATGTACGGGGGCTGCAATTTTGGCACCACCTTCTAAAGTACATCAACCCTTGCAGGGTGCACTGGTTGTGGAGGGCTGGTGCCTTAGATTCTGTGCCCTGTACACGTCCCTGCCAAGTGTCGACCATTTGCTTGTTATTACCATGACAGCGTGACATTAATAATTCATAATTACATGTACATTTTTAGTGCAAGCAGTGTAAATGCCCTAATTTCATCTAGTATCAACTTATTGCAGTCTCTGTAGGCTCTGTAAGTAGCAACATAATGAACTACGAATTCATGGCAGATATCCTGATTGAGAAACAGGGGTTTAGCTCTCCCGCTGTCCAGTCAGAGACCTGGGCTCTTCTGGGCTCACAGACCAGGCCACCTCATGAAAAAAAAAATCTGAACTACCTAACTAAAACTGGTTTTGTTACTTTTTCTTTTAATAGGCTATTCATTCGTACGATGTTATTTTTGGCTGGAGTTCTGGAGTGAAACTTTAAAACTTTTTTTGTTTGCATTTATGTAAGAAAAACATAAAGTAGACTGTACGCCGCACATTCTCGGGTTAGTCTTTGCAAAAATAATCATGCAATGTAAGCTGGGACAAACAGGTGCAGCCAGCCAAGTGCAGTATTTATCAAATGATCAATACAAATATTCCCTGGGTCATAATGTAGATGTCTCAATATTAAGGAATCGAAGGATCAAAACAAAGATAAGGTGACAAAGGCATCTCAATATTGGAAGAGATTTAGGAAACTTAATTGCACATAAAAAAATGACCTTAGCTCATTATGTCCTCCTTAGTATGTTTGACTCTAACTTGTGCCAAGAAGAATGATGAGAAAATAGTAGAAGAAATCCATTGCCTTTATACTGGTCTTCTGTGGCTTATCTTTATCAGGTAACATGGGATTTCCTGAGGCATGGAGTCTAAGTGCCTTCCAGTCTTCATCAGAGCACCCCGTAAGGGGTATTGGGCCAGTAACCGTATTGGTCACTGGAGTTTTTTGCAGCAGCTAGAACATCGGGTGGCAGCTCTGAGGCTTTTCCTGCCAGAGGCAAGCCAAACAGAGAGCTTTGGTGTAGGGACAGCCAGGGATCAGGTACCAGGGTCAGGAAGATTACAGGCAATAATCATGGTCAAAGCGGGCCATGGTCTAGGCAGGCAGCTGGCAAAAATAATATTCAGAATGACCCACAGTTGTTGTAGGCACCAGGTAATAGATGTAGTCTAAACAGGCTGTGGTCTGAGCAATGGAAAACTAGCAATCAAGGTCAGGGTTACCCGATGTTGGTAACAAATAAGTCACAAGATGACATTCTTCTGTATGTGTCTCATCCATATATTACTCTCCCAAATCTGTTCCAATTATTGGGAACGTTTGCAAGCCTTTTAGGTCTCCAGGTCAAATGATCTAAATCCCAAAATTTTGATCTCTGCTGGGAGGAAAATTCCCTTCAATACTTGGGGATTCATTTAACCCTTAGGTACCAGTCCTCGTTCCAAGCCAATTACACCTCTCTCATCACTAAGATTTTTGCTGACCTAAAATGATGGTCTAGCTCCCCCCGTCAAGGCTGGGTCATATAGCCTTGTTAAAGATGAATGTCTTTGCTAGGGTTTTTTACCCCTTTCGCACACTCCCAATTCATGTCCCATTCTCGATTCTCAATTCCCTTCAATCTAAGATCTTGAATTTCATCTAGGGTGGTAGATTGAACAGAATCCAAAAAAAACATCAAGTGGGCTCCTAGATTTTAGGGTGGTTTAGGGGTCCCCTCCTCAAATATTACTATATAGCAACTCAAATTGCACAATTATATCAATCCACGTTACAGGGGGTGAGACCACAATAGGCAGTTAGAAGAGTCTGCTTGTATACATGGGGAATCGCCTCCTGCATGTGGTCCCCCAAAGAAAAAATTTAAGTTGTGTTGGGGTTCCTCCTCCTGTCTCACTCTTTTTTATTTTGGGGTAAGTTATTACAGTGTTCGAGGCTTTGTTCTGCTCATGTACTACTTACTCCATAATGGAACAATCCAGAGTTTTCCCCTGGCAGAGATCCAGATAGTTTTAAATGATAGCTTGATAAGGGCTTCTACCGAATCAAAGATATTATTGATGTGCCTGACATTTTTAGTTTTGATTATTTGGTCAGTAACTCCTGAGACAGGAATACTTCCGTTACAGACAAACTAAATCATTCAACTAAACCTATTGCTGATACCAAAGATCAAATCTCAATAATTTATGCTGCCCTGACATTCCCCCGGTCAAAGTGTCATACATGAGGGCTTGGGCAAATGATCCTGGGCTCTCCTGGCCCCATGAAGAATGGAACAAAGTAGCCTTCTCTCTTTTTAAAATCTCCCTCAATTCATCATTAGTTGAGGCTAATTATAAAGTTCTCCTCAGATGGTACTTAGTACCAGACAGACTTTCCAAATGTCATCCCTCTACCTCCCCACTGTGCTTCAGAGGTTGTGATGCCAGGGGCACCATGGTACATACAGTAGATATGCCCCAACATTACCTTTATCTGTACAGCCCACCAAGAAGTAAAACAAGCCATTTGACTCTTGTAAGCACTCTTCTGTCTGGTATAAAGTAGAGAGAGTCTTTGGAGAGATTACCATTTATGTCCTGTTGTTGCTACAGGAAAGCATAATAAATCTTCTTTTAACCTTCCTAGTGGTAACCCGTGTGACTCGGGGTAGAAAAAAGTTTGCTAAAAGCGGTAACCCCGAGTCACACTCAGGGTAGGTAAACCTATGGAAAGAGATAGTAAATACAGTCTTACCTGATCCGCCGGCGTCCCGTGCCGTCCATTGCTGCGATCCCTGTCTTCTTCCTTTTTCCTCTGGCGTCTTCTGCACTCGATGAGTCACCAGGGGAGTTCCGGGGGCGAGGTGGGATATTCAAAATCAATTTACAATACAAAATAACTGTATTGAATGCAATACATTGGATTTATATGTGTAACAGCAGTACATTGTTTTCAAGAACATTTATTTTACAGTATAATAAATAGTATGAGTATAATATTTATTTTTTGTTAAAAATTAAAAAGAAAAAAAATTATATACCGTATTTTTCGGACCATTAGACGCTCCGGACTATAAGACGCACCAGGTTTTCCGCACGGGAAAACAAGAAAAAAAAAATTCATTTGATTTCCCCTGAGATCCAGCGTGCGGCACTTGTGCCCGCCCATGAAGGCGGCGCCGATCGGCATTCATTAAATCAATCGGCGCCGCCTTCGTGGGCGGGCACAAGTGCCGCACGCTGGGACACAGAGGAGGAACACAGACATTGGCTGCTATCTGCCTCTGTCTGTGTTCCTCCTCTGTGTTTCCCTGTCTTCCAGCGTAGGACACTTGTGCCCGCCCACAAAGGCGGCGCCGATTGATTTCATGAATGCCGATCGGCGCCGCCTTCATGGGCTGGCACAAGTGCCACACGCTGGAAGACAGGGAAACACAGAGGAGGAACACAGACAGAGGCAGATAGCAGCCTCCTACAGAGGAGGAACACAGACATTGGCTGCTATCTGCCTCTGTCTGTGTTCCTCCTCTGTGTTTCCCTGTCTTCCAGCGTATGACACTTGTGCCCGCCCACAAAGGCGGCGCCGATTGATTTCATGAATGCCGATCGGCGCCGCCTTCATGGGCGGGCACAAGTGCCGCACGCTGGGACACAGGAAGAGGACACTGGCTGCGGGGACCGGCGGGGATACAGGTAAGTAAAAAAATATGCATTCGGACCATAAGACGCACCCTGATTTTCCCCCCACTTTAGGGGGAAAAAAAGTGCGTCTTATGGTCCGAAAAATACGGTATATATATATATTTTTTTTCAATGTATTCAATTTATTATTTTTACATTATTTTGTGTTTCAAACTTTATTATACTCATACTAACATTATATACTGTAAAATAAATTTTCATGAAAAACAATGTACTGCTTTTAGATAAAACTGGAAGGAAATGTACCGCTAAGGAGGGTAAATAAGGTTGTCACAAGAACAAGTGCCCCAAATAAACAAAAAAATCTTATTTAGCTTGTCCTGATGACAACTTTAAAATTTTTGATTTCAATTTCTGACCTGAAAAATAAGATCAGCAGGGTATTAGAATGACTCCCCATTGAGGTCCCAAACAGTAATAAACTCTAATATGAGTGTTTACCAATTCAAAAATATAGTGGGGCCCTTTACCAAGGTGGCAGATAAAAGTGACCTACTTTGATAACATGGACCTTTTATGTCCAAAACAGTGGACTTTACCATGACCCTATTAAAACATTTTGGATGCTGATGTGCTGGCTTCTACTATTTGTTGGATATACATTATATTTCTATTTTACCATGCACCCACAGATGCTAATGGAAGGAGTCTGTGTGGTGTGGTTTACTAATGAAGTAAGAAAAATCTGAAGGATGTCCTAACCCAGCTTTATCAAATGTAAAAAAAAAAGATTTGGGCATAGATTTAAGCATCTTATTTTGTAGCAGTGTGGGAAACCAGCATCACAGGGAGCTGAATGTTTACACTGGAACACAACAGTCTAACCAGAGACAATGGATGGAACATAGACGTTCTATAATCACCCCAGGGGTTAGAGAAGTACTGTAACTTTGAGGAGGTAGATCCGGGATCTCTTGGTAATTTATTATAATTTCCTGGCACATTGCTCCTTCCTAATTTGTTCAAGAGCAGGTGCAGCCAGGTTCATTGTTTATTATACAGAATATAAACACTAGCTGTGGAGTTTATGAGCACACTTAAAGTTAGGGGACTCCTATAAGACATTACTATATTCCTGAATCCTTTTGTTTGTTTTTTTGTCATAGTGCATATGTCTCTTGCCACTATTGTTGCACTATACTGTAAGTAGCATTGCAAAACTTTCTCATCAAGATAGGTTGTGGAAGTGTTAGTTAACACATATTTAAAAAACAAATATATATATATACATTTTATCCTTTTTGATGAGCTAACACTAAAGCCGCATACACACGTGCAATTCTTGTCGTTGGAAAGGCTCTTTCACGATCCTTTCCAACGATAAGAACCGCACGATGCATGAACGGTGCTGTACATACAGCACCGTTCTGCTCTATGGAGAGGGGAGGGGAAGAGCGACGGAGCAGCACCCTGCTGCGCGCTCTCCCCCTTCCCTTGCATTAGGATCGCTTATCGTTCATCATCCGTGGATCCGCCAGGACGGATCCATGGACGTTGAACGACCTGGGCTGTACACACATCAGATTCTCGCCCGATATCTGGCTGATGCCGATTATCAGGAGAGAAAAATTTGACGTGTGTATGTAGCTTTAGCAACATGCAGCTTAACTCAAGGCTTTTGAAAGCTGGTGGTCCAGTTCACTTCTCTCAGGGCTAGGCTATAGAGCTAGATTATAGTTTTTTATAGTGCTAGAACATGCTGCAACATGGTTTTATAAGACCTCTGCTTCTACATTTAATGTAATGAAGATGGGCAGTAATAGAATGCAAGGCAAGCAAGTAGACTAGCTATATGTCGTCATAGCTGAAACAGGCAGGTAGTAGTGTTGTATGTACATATCTCTGTCCAGTTCAAGAGCTGTTGCAACACCCTGAGGCAGCCCCAAAGCAGATGAATAGGGGTATGTCTATTCTTGCTTCTACATACAACTTGCCACTCGTATTTAATGAACCAACATCTGTTCATGTGGCAGAAGTGAGACATACTACAGCTGAACTGTATCAGATGTTCCAGTTGAGGCCAAACCCAAACCCTATCAAAGACATGGGAAACTTTTATAGTGCCAAGAATATAACAACAGAGGCCAAAATGCACCAAAAATGGCAATGGAAAACCACTAAACATATCAGAAATATAGAGAGGCCTATAGCCATAAGAATTTAGGCACAGGGCCTACATGATGGAATGGGGGGGGGGGGGGGGTAGCACATGGATGTTAAGGGTTATTAAATGTAGTAAGGCTAGAGGGGGCTGTGCTAGTGTGGAGCATGGGGTAAGAGGGGGAGATTGGGAATAGGATCAGTTAAAAGGAGCTGGATGGAAGTCAGAGGCCCTCTTTTGGAAGAAAAAGTTTCCCCCCTCCCCCCCCTTTTATAGTTATAGTTATAATTTGAAAGTGTAGTTAATTTTAGCGGTTGGGGTCGTGCTAGGCAAGGATCCAGTGAATTGGTAAAGTGGTGGAATTTGGCAGGGGGGATCCTCTTTGGTGGGGTCTCCCCCTTTATGGTGAACGGATGATTATGGCTCCTGAGTCGGTGCTGGAGGGCTAGGGGCCAAGGTGGAGATGTTGGAAAGAATAAAGTCCTGTTGGGTGCGGATTTTGCCTTCTGAGACCTGCAGCCTGGTTGAGTATGGAGTTTGATAACATGGATATTGTTATTGTTATGGTTAGGTATTATTAAAAGGGAGGAATTAGGTTGTTGGTTAAATATGTTATATTCAATGTAATATGTTTGCGTTATATAATCCTGGTTGACTAATAATAATATTAATGGAGTGTTATGTTAATGTATGCTTGCATATCAAATGTGTAAATTAATTTATTTGTCATTTACTTATTTTTTGGGTATTTGTTAAATACTTGAATGATTCATTTATGTAATGGTGTTTAAATAAACGACTGCTTGCCATCCAATTTAAATCCAAGATTGGTGTCTGGAAATTTAATGGAGGGGGAGTGGTTGGTAAGCAGGTGGGGCCGGGGGAGACGGAGGTTCTGATGGTGGTGGTGAAGGGTGGGCTAGAAAGTCTGAGCTACCCTTGTCACGTGTTAATTAAAAAAAAAAAGTTGCAAATGTGTTCAATAGGGTGCAGGGACCATTTTTTAAATTTTGAAACACAATAGGAGAAAGAGATCTCAACTCCATCCAAAGAGATACAACTCCATCAATTTACATCTCTATGGGATTCCTAAAACTTATGTTACAGAATCACAAGGGGTCATTTATAGATTAGTAGTTCCAGGAAAGATATCATGCTAGAAGCATAAATGGACTTTATATTAGGCATGTTTTAGGCACATAGAGCTTTGGCTTTGCTGGGGAAAGGGAATTTTATGGTGACTGAAAACACAAACCACAAGGTGGGTGGGGGTGGGGGGGGGGATACATCTGTCCCGGGTCCCAATTAAAAGAGTTTGCCTTTTGCAATGTTGGATCTTTTACACATGGGGAAGACGGGCAAGAGGTTTATCCAGTATAGGACACAAACATTCCTGATGGCGATGTCGACAGTGTTACAACATTTGGTAGAAGGCTGGCTGCTACATAGAAATACAGTAGAACTTAAGAAATAGAAGTTTTGTGAAATTGAGAAATGATGATGGCTCCACTTCCATCCTGTTTTTGAGACTTTTGGCTTTGCAAATGCACCCTACAATACTGCTTGAGATGGAAGGCAGGGGTGGAAGAGGGAGCGGAGTCATCTATCCTCTCTGTTCTCTGGGACAAGTCTGCCTTTTATAAAACTGTATGGTGGATCTACATATGCAAAGATATGAATGAAATGTTCAGGTAGCAAACATTCTTGCCCTGTTTTAAGTGCTTCTGACCAATGGTATCAATGACAAGAGTTTGCCAGAATGATGGGGTGTTCCTTCATGGGATTAGATGATCTTTTCACTGAAAGTAAAATTAAGAAAAACATTTTTCAATGTTTATGTGGTTATGTGGTTGTTTTTCACAGTTTTAGACTGAAACATGGTGTAACACTTATTGCTTATGCACCTACTTTACAGAAGTGGTTTTATGAAGAAACATGATCAGGGGTTGCTGAAGTATTAACTGGAATACTAACTGAATGTACTGGTGACACAAGCATGGAGTCTGTGGAAAGGCAGCAGGTGTCCCAGACGGTACAGCTGTGAGTGCTGAAAGAGGTGGCCGGTTTCCCTGTAACAGAATGTTTTGCAAGCATGTTACAGGAAGCTGAAAGTAAACCTGTATGGCCGTAACTGTTCAGTTTACAATAAGGACAGCAATTATTTCAATGCTTACAGTCGTTTATGTTTTGCAATAGCTAAGCGTATGGCCATTTAACAAATAAAGAATGTGTAAGACGTCTACCTAAATATTTAGTTTTGGTCAAATACTGTTAAACGGAATCAATTGTTAACATTTAATATGTCATAGAAACTAGAGGTGTACCTGCATCCTTCTTCCTTTATTGCTTGGTTTAATATATGCAGTAAATGGATTGAGCTGCATATGCTACAACAGTCAAAGTTGGAGGACAAAGCAGGAAACATTAAATCTTGTCTACAATTATCAAGTAATACAAAAATCCAATGTTAGAATCATTCTACCACTTTTATAAGAGAAATAGGAACATTTTGCCACAATCAAATCATGGGTACCATGGCACCTCTGCAGCTATCCTCTGCTTACAAGTCTCAGAAGAAAAAGACTTGAACTACATTCATTGGATTATTGTCTTCTGTAAAGATACAGTGCAGGTTGAGTATTTATGTAGAAAAATAATGCTTTTGGTTTATCCACCATTGAAAACCACTGGATATGGTGCCTCATGAGACAAATATCTATACTGTTTAGTTTTCTAAGTATGGGCCACCACTCAACATACTGAGACAGTTTCTAGGCAAAATTTTCTGTTAGTTTCAGCAAGATTCTAGAATTGTGAATCATATAGGAAGGCCTGTGGATCCAGATCTGTAAAATAATAATATTATTACTATTGCTATTCAAATGACAGCTTTTTGTCTCTATACAACTTTATACAATTTTGTATGGACTTGAGTCGTGTTTTATTTCATTGGCTAAAATTTTCTTAAAAAAGCAATACAAAAACTGATGTAGTGCTTAATAAAATAGTAAAAGAGGGCAAATATTAACCTACCCCAATTACTTATCCTGCACAGATGTTTTTACCTTGTGAAGCTTGCCGTGCTCGAGATGCATGTAAACCTGCGTGTGGTCACCTTATGCCATTGCCTGCAGACTGTCCTCAGGGTCCTGGGAGGACTCGGCAACAAACAGCCTATAGGAAGTGTCCATATAAAACATGCAGTAAAATGATCAACCAAAGAAATTCCCAAAGAACTAGGACTGGAATATCATATGACTTGACGAGTAAAAGGGCTTTGTTACAGATTGCAAATGTGCAAAAATGTGTATACTTTGTTTTCCATTAAGAAAGAGAAGCCCAGACCCAATGGAGTGAGAACTCTAGGGGGAAGGCTGGCATGGCTGGGAGGACAGGGAGACAACTAGGAAAGGATTAAGTTTGAAGATTGGGGGAGGAAAGTGAGAATTAACAAGAAGAAGGAAGAGGAAGTGGGGACCAAAAAGAAAATTTGTGGAGAAAGGAGTAATACTCACCAGTCCTTGACAGGGTAAAGTATCAACAGCCCTCGCTGCCAGCCAATCATAACCACCCACACCAAACACCTTATTATTAACCTTTAAATACATAATAAACACTTACACCATTGTATTGGAAAACAATTGGCCACAGCAGCCCTTTTATTAATAATAGGACATAATAACAACCAACAACTTGTTCGGTACACATTGGTCCATGAAAGATCTTCTTCATCCTCTCGCTGACTCCGCTCCACCATCAGGCCCCCAGGCGCCCCATACACCGCCACAGGGACAGTTAGCGGATCTCCCTTGACAACCTAGCCTCCACAACAACCAAGTGTTATGCAAGGCCACCTTTTACTGTCAAAACCAAAACCTTTTATTTTATGCCCCCATTTCCCATTACCCCACCTATTTCTTCCATGGACCCCACCAAAAAATGCCCAACCAGCTGCTATGACAATAGCCCCTTTCCTCTCCCAGAAACTTAGGGAGGGAGGGTGGGAGCGTTAATCCCGAATTTTTCTTTTAAAATGATGCCCCCAACCCCTGGGACCCCTCCTTTTAAACACTGTCATGTAGCCTTCCCCCTTTATTCACCCCCCAATCCCACAGCTCCATTTTCCCGCACTTTCGTATCATTCCTCCCCCTTTTCCTCCCCCACATTCTTCCCTTCTCTCTTTTTTTTTTTTTTTTTACATGAACTTTTCACCCCGCTTGCTCGGCCTTATCTACTCCCCCTGTCACGAGGCCCTTCGCCTATCTTCATGCTACAGGCCTACTTTAGTAGGGGGTGCAGGGGGAGTAATTTTGTGAGGGGTAAGTGAACGTTGACAGTGGGGTGATTGGAAGGTCCTTGAGGGCCTTTACAAAGCTGTTGTTTTTACTGGCCGCTGAGCCGATTGGGAGTGTGGTGTCTAAGATGTGGTGGATGAAGTAGGGATGTGCTGGTGTTTAAGTGGGGATAGGGGCTGCTGGTGCTTTTAGTATCGTTCCCGAGGCAGTATAGTGTGGCTGGGAGCAATTTTTAGTTAAATGGAAGAAGACGCAATAAAAAAGTTAATTAAAACTGGATGAGGACCTAAAACCTTAAAAGGATAGAAAAATATGGGTACCTCTCCCTTTTAAAGTTGGGGCAGTTGTATTGTCATTGTTAACTTTGTTTATATTGTTTATATTGCTAATATGTTGTTTTTGTGTTGTGTGTGAAAAAAAAGCTGCTATGGCCATTTAAACTCCAGACCTGGTTGTTTTTTTCCCTTTGAGGGGGGGGGGGATTTCAAGTAATGTATGGAGGATTGTGGCCTAGTGGCTGGTAAACTTGATGCCGGAGCCTTGGAGCTCCCCAGTCATGACATGAACTGGTTGGGTTACCAGAGCTGGTCTAGCAAGTTTATGGAGTGCCCTTTAGTACCTCATAGATGTTCTGGTTTTTTTGCCAGCTGGATTGTACTTCATATGTCCATGGGAAGTCTTAGACTGCTGGAACCAATATTGAATGAATTATTTACTTAACTCTGTATTTCTGCTGTTATTGTTTTCTTTCCCAGATGCCATCAGGTTGAATGAATCATTTTTTATTACCTAATATGTGATCATTATAATAAACTGTCATTGATGGCATGTAAAAAAAATGTGTGTTTGGCTATATTTCCTGCTAAAACGATGGGTTATAACTCACATAATGTGAAGTACACTAATCAGCCAGCAATGTTCCAATAAATCCTCACTCTATTTAAAGCACAAAGCATTAAAAAAACAGCTTAGGTTAAATATTTACCTCCTATCAATGGCTGCCCTCTGTAGTACATTAAGTATTTGTCTTTATACAGGAATAGTTCTCAGTATTCCAGGTTAAATGACTCCCAGCATTATTAGGCTTAATAAAATTAGGTCATACTCCTATTGTAGGGTGTTATGAACCCTAACAGAATTAGGATATCTTTCCAGCACATCTGGTCCTTCTGCAAATTTTTTTTTTCCAAAAGTCCACCACACCTTATGGAAGAACCCTTACTGGTTTCATGTTGGTTGCTTGACATGGTGAGCTAACCTCAAAAGTAAGAAGTTTGATTACAGAAAGTGTGCTGGCATTTTATTTTATTTATTTGATTGATTAGGCAATATTAACTAGTTTGCTTCAGCACACAAGGTTGAACACCAGATGTCTAATGGGGATATTCATATGATGGACCATCAAAGGGTCATGCCCAAGGTACCCCTAAATCACAGTGTATTGATACACACAGTGGTGCTGACAATATTGCATTAGTGCTGTTTCCTGCATCATCAAGTAAAAGCTCAAAGAGATGTAGAATCGTGTACCTGTAATTATAAAACATTAAAAAGCATTTAATAGTGTTGCTCTGTAATGAATACTTTTTTGGGTTTCTATTGCCTTCAGATAAGCGATAAAATTTATAAAACATTCAGCAGCACCACAACTTGTCGAATGTTTCAGAAATTGGTTCATCTCTAGGCGGGACAAATAATTGTATGTTGTTTTCATTGTCTCATTAAAATAGTATTTCATTGTTTTATTGGCTAGCAGCTATTTTATGGAAATAAAAAGTCTTTAGTTCTACTCTGTTGGAAAAATGCTGCAAATTAATTTGTGATTGGATACTGCAGTTTTTCTTGATGTTTTTAACATCAACATAGATGAACCCTAGGGTTCCATAGGACTCTGGTTAAGAAACACTGGGCTAGGGGCTTTTTGCATTTCTGTTAGCACTGTGCTGTTGAAAACTATCTACGTATTGTGTTTTTATCCATCTTGAGCTTTGGATTTCTTAAAGTGTTTTGTACATTATTCTTTATTTCCTGCTTGATCTCTAATTTGCCTCTTTGAATTACTGAATGTTCTTCCTGTAACCTCAGTAACCCTGACATAAAAGATGTTGTAATCTCCTTGTCTGTAATAATCTTGTTGAGGCAATTCTTATGGCTTTCCCCTAATACCTGCATCTTATCACCATGGAGGTTGCTGTTAAGTTATGTTTGCTGTTCTTCTTAAAAAATGGGCAGAGCTTTGTTTTGTTGTACAAAGAGTTGTGCATGATCAGACGAGTAATGAATTGAATCTAAATGTTAAGTCAAAAAACCCTTTATGTTCTGTAAAAGAGTGGAACTAAACTCAAAAATATAAAGATATGCAACAGGGAAGATCTGGATGTTTTAATTGTGCCAAGGGGGGCCAAAATGTACTTTCCAACTTTAATTCCTAATGTACCAAAAAAAGTGTGAGATCCATGACACAGCTGCCTGTGCCAGTCTCAGGATATTTGGAGTGAGATTTTGTGATGTCACTATTGTGTTTTTCACTCTTTTACTTGCTCGAGGGACTGACATGAAGAAGGAAAGCCCTGCCTCTACCAAGATGTCCACCATTATAGAGAGAAAAACTGCAGAACAAGGTATGGATAGTGAATTATGCTGCTGGGAAATCACAGGCAATTCTAGTCACTTGTCCCTTTTCCCTTTCTTTACATTTCAAAGTTTTTAGAATTCAGTGAATGAAAGATCTTTCAGCAAAAAAAAAAAAAGACACTTATATTTACAGGCTAAACTAAAGCTGTTGATCCCTTCAAAAACCAGAGTTCAGAAGTTCCCGCCGCACCATCCCCATCTTTTTGGTGCAGACTGGACACCAGATGCTGCCATCTTCTTCCAGCTTCTTACATCTCCCACTACGCGGTCAATATTTATCTTTAATGTATTATTTGTTTTTTTTTTCCCCCATAAAACCCTTCCTTGTGTTGACAGCCATGAGCCTTAAAAATGCGTATGAGTTCCACCATTTTGCTTGTGCTGTATGCAGACCTTGCAACCCAAGCTGTCACTCAAGTATCCATATTTAGTATATCCCTTCCCTCCTCTTCCAAAAGTCTATGTAGGGAGGTAAAGGGAAAGACAGAGGTACACACAGTAATTACACACTCTCAGAAGAGGATAGGGTTATGACGTACAAAAGAGAGTAATATGGAACTGACCTTTGAAGGGGTGGTCAAATTTCTGATCTGCACTTTGATTCAAACCTGTGCAGAACAGAAATTTGACCACTCCAATACATAATATGTGCAAAGTATTAAGGTCAGAGAGCTTTTTCACAAGAATCGGCAGGTTTACATAAAAGTGCTGAAGCCCACTTGCCATTCGTCACGTAAATAGGTATCCCCATTTGAAAGATTTCCCCTCACCACCCGTTTCATAAACAATTAAACGTCCCATTCAGGACTTTAAGAGTTTGTTAATACTCCCCATAGACCAGCGGTCACCAACCAGTAGTCCCCAAGAACAGGAGAAGTAGCTCGCCAGGGGGATGCACTGGCCAGAGCTGCAGACTATGTCCTCTGTACAGATCCCAGGCTCAGGGAAGTTGGCTGGATGTGTCTCTGGACACAACCCGCCCTCTCTCCCTTCCCAGGCTCAGATCTGTGATGGGAGAGTGGGCAGGTTTTGGCATCATGACATCACTGAAGGGGAATTCTCTGCCCCTTTGAGTGACAACCGTCTCCCAGCGCATGCCCAGAACCGGCAAATTTAGAGGTCCGTCAGTCTGAAAAAGTTGACGACCACTGCCGTAGACATACTGACAGTAACTTTAAAGAGGTTATAACCTCATCATAACCTCATCACTATTCACACACATAGCTCCAAGAATTTTCTAGAGCTGCCCTGACTCTATGAAATGTTCTTCCACGTACAATTCGGCTTGTTCCTACTTTCTGGTCCTTTAAAAGAGCCCTTAAAACTTGCCTACCTGTCTTCTGCTGTCTCCTAAACTCTCACTGCTCCCCCACCATTCCATATCCCCCCTCTTATTGTATGGGGCTTCCCCACCTTTTAGAATGTGAGCTCTTTGGGGCAGGGTCTTCTCCTGCCCCATTTGCAACCCCTATTTAATGTACAGCTCTGCATAATATGTTGGCGCTAAATAGATACTGTGTATTAACAATGATAATAATAATAATACTCGTTATCTATTCTATCCCAAAGAAAATCGTGGCTAGAGATACACTTTAACAACCCATGTAGAGAGGTGGTTTCTATACTTATTATTTAAGGAGAACAAAGCATCTTCTGGAATACCCCTTAAATCCAGTTCCTGGTATCAAAACATCTTAAAAAAGCTTAATGTTTGCTAGACAGTAATTTAATCTTTTAAAAGCTTCCGTCATGTATGACTAAATTTCAATACTTTGTTTACATTTAAATCTTTTAAAATCCATCAGAGTGAACAAAGAGAACAGAAACTACCCAAAGTGGGGGTAAGTGATGGACAGATCATATCATCTAGGGACTTTTTTGCCTATGGTGAAAGAGTTAAGATTTGGGGGGGGGGCACTTGACATTCCATCAGATTTTAAACCTGTTGTACGGCCCTTCCCTGTGTGAGTCTGAAGCTCATGTAAGAGCAGGACAGAGAAGGAGGCAGCAAAGAGAAAGTGCTGCTCCCCTTACAAGAATATTGAAACCATGAAGATAGTCATGATTTTTCTGTTTGCCGTGGCTCTCACCCTGTTCCACTGCTGGACCGCCGATGGGCATAACCACACAGGTAATTTTAAATCAAAATCAGAATGCTGTTAGGAGAAGAAACTGTTGACCTTAGTAAGTAGAAGAGGCTATCTAAAGTCCTGAAAGCCCCTCTTTGACCAAAGACTTTTGGTCATATTTATTGAAGTAAGGAAACGGGCAATGATACAATGTGACAACAAGGACCGGACACATTCAAACAACACTAGGTTCACGTCAGTTTGATTAAAAAAACTGTCAGTTTCTGATTGGTTGCTATCAGTTGACTAAAGGCAATCAAACAACTTCTGGTCTACTGCAGTTGGGTGAAAAAATGCTAAATGCTGATTGATTTGAGTTGACGCCTCAGTGTTATCTTGACTGAGCATGACTATTTAGATAATTGCTAATACAGAATTGTTAGGAAAACAGAAGGACTTTGTAAAATGGAATTTATTTAATCAGATTAATATTAGCAAATAGGCAGTGATATAAAGTGAATATCTGAGGAACATACACGTAAGGCAAATATTTGTAGACAATTGTAGCATTCAATGATACTTTTTTTTCTCTTTTTGTCTGTTGGACATTTTTTGAGTGGAATTTTGTCTAACATAAAATGTTATAAAGGTCAAGGAGAGTCCTAAACCTTTTTTCTCATACAACTTTTTGCCTTTAACATACACAGTTTCAGCTAGGGTTCTGCAGCCATGGACATATACTGTGTAACTCCACCATGATGCTGCCATTGCTAATCATCTCAAAATATTAGTTTTGTTGGACAACCAATTATTGGCATTTATAACACATGGATCTAAAAATTCTCTACCAGAAAACGTTGCTAAAAGTCAGATTCACTGCTTTTTATTAGGACTTCTCAGAATGTTGTAAACTCATTTCATCTTTAAATATTGAAGCAACTGGATTAGCAGGTCGAGAAGACAATGTACTTTCAAAAATATTTGAATGGATAAAGATTTATCCTATAGCAGGATTTATTTAAAGTATATGTCCAACCTTATCCTTTTAACTTAGAATGAGGAAGAACTATAGGCCTTATACGATTTGAAGCATGTAAATAAGAGCAGAAGGAATATTTTGTTATTTTATATTTTTATTAGGCTATTTATTTATATCTTGTATTATATTTCCACATAGGATATTTCCCGCATTGATGGTAAAATATATATAAATATATATTAAAAATATTATATTATATATTTAAATATATTTTAGCTCCATGTACACAAAGGAAAATCATAGAGCTCAAGTCCAAATTCATAATAGTAATGTCACTGCCTTAAATGATTCACAATGGCTCAGAATTGATATGATTGAGAAAAAGCTGGGAAAAATTAAGGTTGACAAAGCACCAGGAACCGATGGATTACATCCATGTGTCCTCAAAAAGCTGAGCTCAGTTAGTTTAATAATTATTTACAAATTATTACAAATACAAGAGACTTTTTAATCACTGGCAAGGTACCGATGGATTGGCGTAAGGCCAATGTGGTTTCTATCTTCAAAAAGGTAGCAAAGTCATTACCAGTTAACTACAGAACCATTAGTTTAACATCCATAGTTGGAAAGGTCCTAGAGAGTTTGATAAAGAACCAGATAGAGGAGTTTCGGCTAGAATATAATATTATAAGTGATAGTCAGCATGGCTTCAAGAAAGACCAAAGTTGTCAAACAAATTTACTCTCTTTTTATGAGGAAGTAAGTAAACAGGTAGACAGTGGAGTAGCAGTTGATATAGCGTACTTGGACTTTGCTAAAGCATTTGACACTGTACCCCACAGACGGTAATACGCACAATAGGGTCAATTGGTTAATAAAAGTCAATCTGTAAATGGATAGATAACTAGCTTAAAGACCATATCCGGAGAGTTGTAATTATTGATTAATACTCTGAATGGTCTAAGGTTATTAGTGGTTCAGTGTTGGGACCTTTATTATTTAACATCTTCATAAATGATATAGAGTTTGTGACTAAAAGTACCATTTCTGTGTTTGCAGATGACACCAAACTATGTAATAGAATTAAGTCCATACAGGATGTCTATAATCTACAAGCAGACCTGGATGTACTGTTTGATTGGGCAGCCAAGTGGCAAATGACATTCAACATAGATAAATATACAGTTTTTCATTTGGGGGCTAACAACATGCATGCTTCATACTGTCTAGTGGGAATACATTTGTGGGAGTCAGAAATGGAAAAGGATCTGGGGGTTCTGGTAGATCATAGACTTAATAACAGCATGCAATGCCAAGCTGCAATATCTAAAGCTAGTAAAGTACTTTCTTGTATTAAAAGTGGAATAGACTGCAGACTGCACACTGGAGACATAATCCTAGCTGAACTGAATCTATTCTCCCTTGAGAAGAGACGTTTAGGGGGATATGATCACCCTGTATAAATATATAAATGGTCCGTATAGAGAACTCTCTTCCAAATTTTTTACATTGAGATCATTACAAAGAACAAGAGGGCACTCTTTGTGTCTGGAGGAAAAGAAGTTTAAGCTCCGGATAAGGAAGGGACTCTTCACTGTAAGGTCTGTGAAAATGTGAAGTTTGGCTCCCTCAGGAAGTAGTTTCAGCAAATACTATAGATTGCTTTAGGAAAAAAATGGATGCTTTTCTGGAAACACAGACTACAACTGGCTATTAGGTCTTTAAAGTAAAAATATTAGTGACTTTATGCAGGGAACACCCGATTGCCTCATGGAATCAGGAAGGATTTTGTTTCCCCAATTTGTACCAGGGTTTTTTTGCCTTCTTCTGGAACAACTATGTCTTATATGGTTTTATATCTGGGATATGTTTATTTCCCTGGTGGTTGAACTTGATGGATTATAGTCTTTTGTTAACCTAACCTACTATGTAACTATGTAACTATATTATATATTATGATCATATAAAATCTTGTTATTGTTGTTTGGAGTTCTGCTTTAGGACTGGGTTTGCACACTATGTAGTGAAATGCAGAAATGAATGAACAAGTCTGAGCTGATTCATCATCCAGTGGTGCATGACTGACAAACTCAGTCACTGTTGAGGCAACACTGTCATTGGAAAAGAATTTAGGCTTTATTTATTCAAGTGTGTAGGGAGATAAAATGTTTTTGTTTCCTAAACTTCCCCATCAAGTTCAGGGCAATATAATTGTTTGTGTTATACACTGGACAGTATTATCTAAAAGTAATGGGATTAAAACAGAGAGTTAAAAGATTATCAATTAAGGTCCAATGCAGGTGATATTACCATATAGAGAAATGAACTTGTTCTCTTCTGGGAGAGCCCAAGAGAAGTACTAAACACTGTGTTGTTTTTTGTTTGCCAGGTAAAAGAGGTCTACAGAGGAAGACACACCACAGAGGTAAGTTAAAAATGGAACACTGCCTAGGATTTTAAGGTATAAAGTATTTGATGTACCAGTATTTATTGTCATAATGCTGTCAGGCTTTACATATTTATATAGATTTTTTATAATAATTCTTAGCTGTAGATCTATTACCAGTGCTGTTGATTGAAGAAATGTTCAAAGGTGGCGGTATGTTTGTGCATGTATTGGGGGGGGGGAGTAAGTGGGATTGTGCCAAACCTCTTGTGATCCAGGCTGTTGCTTGCTTGTAAGAGTAGCGGTCAGATTCTCCAAGGTGCTGCCACCATATTTTGTCTTTGCAACATTTATTAATAATTATATTACGAAAAAGAAAAAAACAACAAAAAAAGCAAACCTTTTTTCATTTTGTATGTGAGCCCCTTTTGAATTACAGTAAACATAATGAGGGTCCAATGGGGAACACTGGCCCTGTAATAAATCCATAATATGCACTTTGTTGACCTTTGTGATTTTTTTTTTACTTTACCACAATGCCTGCCCAGACATGTCTATGTAAGCGGGGAGGTAGACAGTTAAATAAAGCAATATATATCTTCTCAACGACACTTCCATGACAATGCAATGGTAGATAATGAGAGTTGTGAATAAAGATTAGTTGAGATAAAATATTTAGAAATAGAAAATAATGAAGCATATTGAATGAACATGACCATCATTGCCTTGTTAATGATCAATGTAGTCCAATAATGCACATATAGATATAGATAATGCAAATCATGAAAATGTACTCTACAAAAGATAACTTTGTTAGACATAATGAAACTGTACATCCTAACTTGTTGTGACAAGAATGAGATGCACCATTTAGCATAAGGTATGTAGCCAAAGAATACAAATAGTTTAAATGACCTGCTTGGATATCTTACAGCTAAACACAGTGTTGCAGAACAATACCATTCTCACTGAAAACTCAACACCATAACCTGGCAGCACATATTTTGCTGTGGAATTTATATGTTTTCCACAATTAGTTGGCTTACATGCAACAGCAGCTCCATCTAATACACTTTAGTTAGGATATGTGTAGATTAATATTAGAAGTTATTATTCCAAATAGTACCACTGTAGTTCATGACTTTGGAACTTGTACTAAAAATCCTAAAGCCCTGTATATAATTGAAACAGGTGTGAGTAGTCCAAAACTCTTTTTGACATTTTTTGAGAATCACTTATTGAAAATAAAGAAACCACAGGTAGCGCAGTGTTGTTAAGTTAGCCAGTACATTTTAATAAAGGAAAATTAAACAAAATATACTACATAAAAAAGAGTGCACAAAGTGTTTTTTACTTTAGGGATTAAGATACTGCAGATGACAGCAGTGTAAAATTGGCCAGCAGCAGAACAAATTTTTAATAGCAAGGCTAGGTCCAAATTGACAGGAAACAAAAGCTCATGCTGAGGATTTACTACAAAAATAAAGACACTGTTAAGTTTATAGTATCACATTTAGGGTGAGGATGCTACAAGTACATATAAAGGATCTAATCTGTTTTTCTATCTTTTATTTATTCTAAGGGCATTGGGATTACACTCTGTTTTTGCACATTTCGCACAAACCTGTCTGCTTGACCTAATTCCCTCTGATCTACTCTGTGCCCATTCCTCCACCCTCGCCCCCGCTCTAACCAAACTATTCAACCTCTCGCTTTCTACTGGTATCTACCCCTCAACTTTCAAACATGCCATTATTCTCCCTATCCTGAAGAAACCCTCGCTAGACCTCTCCCTACCTTGTAGCTCCTGTCCTATCTCCCTTCTCCCATATGTTTTCAAACTTCCTGAGCACCTTGTCTACAAAAGACTCACCAATTACCTGAGCACCAACTCTCTCCTTAACCCTCTCCAGTCTGGTTTTCGAGCTGCCCATTCCCTGAAACAGCCCTTACTAAAGTGGCCAGTGACCTCATCAGAGCTAAGCCTCAAGGCTGCTTTCCCCACCTTCTACTTGATCTTTCCTCTGCTTTTGACACTGTTGATCACCCCCTTCTAATACAAATCATGCGCTCCATTGGTATCAGGGAAACTGATCTCTCTGGTTTGCTTTCTATCTGTCTGATCGCTCCTTTCAAGTTTCTTTCAATGGTAACTCCTCCTTGCCCCCTCTCCTCCTTGTTGGTGTTCCCCAAAGGTCAGTCCTTGGACTGGTTCCCTTTTCTCTGTACACCTCCTCTCTCGGTAGTCTCATATCCTCCTTTGGCTTACAGTACGCTGTATGCTGATGACACTCAAATTTATCTGTCCACTCCTGACTTTTCTCCTTCAGCCCTGGATAAGGTCTCATGCTGCCTGTTAGCCATATCATCATGGATGGCTGACAGATTTCTGAAACTCCACCTGGATAAAACAAAACTCATCATCTTCCCCTCTCAAATTCCAAATTACCCCCTGACATATTCCTAACTGTTATTCGTCCCTCACCTCTGGCATGTTGTCTTGGTGTCACCTTTAAATCTGCCCTCTCATTTACCCCCTATATTCAAAACATTTCCAGGTCCTGTCACTTTCATCTACGCAACATCTCCAAAATCTGCCCCTACCTGTTCCCTGAGACCACCAAACTCCTTGTAAATGCTCTTATCATTTCTTGCCTGGACTACTGTAACCTCCTCCTTTCTGGTATTCCACTAACTCAATTCTCTCCTCTACAAACTAATATGAATGCTGCAGCCAGACTCATCCATCCTTCCCACCGCTCCTCTTCTGCTGCATCTCTTCATCGATGTCCATTTCACCTTTCCCCACATACCTTTCTGACCTGATAGAAAAATACTCCCCTAGCCGCTCTCTTCTCTCTTCCATTGACCTACTAATGACGTTCTCACTCATAACCTCATCACACACACCGGTCCAAGACTTTTCTAGAGCTGGCCCGACTCTCTGGAGTGGTCTTCTTCGTCCTATTTACCTTGCTCCCACTTTCTGCTCATTTAACAGATCACTCAAAACCCATTTTTTCTTACTTGCCTACCCACCTGTCTTTTGAAACCGTCACTACTTCCCACTATTCCATATCTCCCCTCCTATTGTGTGTTACTTCCCTTACCTCCTAGATTGTAAGCTCTTCAGAGCAGGGTCCTCTCCTCCTGTGTCACTGTCTGTATTTTTAACCCCTATTTAATGTACAGCGTAATATGTTGGCACTATATAAATCCTGTTTTTTATTTTTATTATTATTATTATTATTATTAATAATAATAATTTTAGCTAGTTACAACATGAAATAAAAAGATAAAAAGAATTAAAATCCCCAAAAAACATTGCTAAAACAAAAGTCTATGCATGTAAAGAAAACCTTGCAAAAGCCGTCGCAAAGCAAACTTATGGATAGTCCACAAAAAACAAAACAAAAAATAAAGCAATAGGACTGATTGCCAAAAAGTTTTCTAAATGTCCCTAATCAGCATTCCTTATCCTTCCCTTATGATATCCTTACCTACAACTACAGTAAGATTCTTTTTTCTCCCCTTCCTATAAAGTTAAAGGACTGATTTATTTAAAAGCCCCCCTTGTTGGCCTTTCTAAGGCTGCTGTAAATAGTTCAAGGGTCATACATTGTATATTGCATACGAAAATGTAATGGGCAGTTTTGCACATAAATTCATCAGGGCTGCAAATTGTGACTCTCCATGATTTTACTTGAAGCCATGGTAGTGGCAAACTTCGCCTTTAGTAATATGTGCTACACAAAGAAAATATATTATGTGCTTTTATCATGTTTCAAATTATTTGATTTTCATATTGTATATTTTTCATCTCTTTGCAGGGCATTATGTGGTACCTCATTCTAATGAGAAAAGGCTTCTTGAATGTACATGTGTGCCAAGGAACCCTCATCATTTACAAAGTAAGTAAAGGTTTATAGCACATTCTTTCTAACTGCCAATTTAAAATATGGACGAAAAGCTGTTTTATTATATGTGTGTAGGGGCTTGTGTCGATATTTAATTCACATTTTCATACAGGTCTGTTAGAATTAAATTAGATCAAATGAAGGGTAGAATGAGGTCAACTACAGGTTAAATGCACCTGTCAATGAATTCGGAAGTATTTCAAACAAATGTCAAGCAGATGAATACTAATCATGGGCCCCAACGGTATTTATTTTTAGCAAATGATGCTACATTCCTGACAAATTGAAAAATATTCACATATTTATATAAAAACACAGGACATAGCCTCATTCACAATATACATAAAATGCCAGCAAACTTTATTCAATCTTATCCATTAAAAGAAGAACTGATAAAACTAACATACAAAAGGCAAAAATGAATCTACAGATAAGTCTCAAATCATCATGACTCGTTTCACAGACATCTTAAGCTGTGTACACACTTCCAATTTTTATCGTTGGAAATGAACGACGAACGAACGACGAACGATCGATTGGGCAAAAATCGTTCGTAAAAAAAGTAACCAACGACGCCGACGAACGAGGATAGTCGTTGGAAATGAACGACCGGACCGGCGGATCGGATTGGACGACGATCGTTGACCATCTATCGTGTGTATGGTCGTTCATTTATCGTCCATGGTCTGAGCATGCGCGGTGAACGAACGTTCGCTCACTTCTGTGGTTCACGTCACTTCCTGTATCGTTCAAACGATCGCATCTATCATGTGTACAATATCTGTGAACGATCGTGTCGTTATCTGTATGTACAGGATCGGTGCTATACGATTGTTCACAGATATCGTGCAGGATCGTTCGTCGTTCGTTTACCAACGATAATAATTGGAAGTGTGTACGTAGCTTTAGTTTCATCAAGAGCATTAAGCTCTCCTATTTGGCAAGAAGCCATTTCTTCCTCAGAGAATCTCGGGAACCAGGCTGTGATCCATACTTCAATAAAGTAATTGAATAAAGGAGGTGACTATCTCCCCCACCCACAATAAAGTTTTGGCAGTTTGCCTTTCAGTTTGCTTTCCAGTTTTTACCTTTCCCTGTATGGAACAATGAAGCCAGGAACTGAAGAATGTCCACAGGATCAGATGGGTACTGGTTATTTGGTTTTTTAAGGTCTCATTCAATACTCCTGATGAAGCGGACAGTGACGTCTGTAAAACGCATTGAGGTATGAAAATTTGAAACCTTTCTGTCAATGAATTCCTGTATTTTTTATGTTAATTTAAATGAATTGAGAGAAAAGAAAGAGGTTTGAGGCTCATAGGTTTTTCATGCAAAAAGTGAATTGTATTAATTGATTATTCAGTACATAAGCCATCAAATACACATAAACATATATTATTTTCATCTCTGTCCTGTTACTATTTCACAGCACAGAGTAGTTATACATACTGTATAGAATGGATTTTGTCATTAAGTATTACATATAACCATAAAACTGTTCAAAAAGCCACGCCGTGGCACGCAGTGATCCGATGCGTTTCGCCACGAAGGGTTTCCTCAGGTAAAGATAGTAGTGCATGCTTATCGGTCCGAAGTTAGGAACATGCCCCACGGGGGGGGGGGGGGGGTCTGGTGTATATATATAGTTGCTGCTGATGATAATGCTAAAGTTTGAAGTAGTAATCTATACTCTTGTTAGAGGTTTTAGCACAATTTACAAATATTTCATGGATGCAATGAAGTTGGTCCCTGCATCCGTCGACCAATGTAATAAATAAATGAGGAGAAGGGTCTCCCCTTAGAACTTTTGGATTTGCAGAAATAAGCAGTAGGGGGATGAAAAAGCAGCAGCCTGCTGTTAAACCCGACCTTGGTTCGGGGTAAAAACACTTGCAAAAAGTGTTAAACCCGAACTTTTCTCAGGTGGGTATACAAACATTATATTGCAATCCGATTATCATACATTGTATGACAATCGGATTACAATTGAAAGAATATACTTACCCTTTCCCCGCAGCTCCTCTGGACACATCTGTCCTCTTCTGTCTTCTCCCGGCGAGTGCAGTGACGATCTCCGGGGTTTCCTGGTGACGTCGCTGCATGCGTCGCTGCGGGAGGCGGGGCGGGAAATTCAAATAACTTTGTATTGAGCTCAATACTAAAAAGCTGTATTGAGTCCAAAACAAAGAAATCTTTATATAATATATATATAATTGTATTATATATATATATTATATAAGCTACTGTACAATTACTGTACATTATACACTATTTTTTTTTTTTTTTTAAAGATTTTTTTTTGTTTTATAAAAAAATTTTATTATTAAATTTATAAAATTTTGGACATATTTCGGTGAGTTATGTGGTAATTAGATGAATTATAAGTAATTATTGAGTAATTCTAGGAATTATAGCCTACAATCTAAAATACATTTCCATGCCAAAAACGTAACACTTTTTGCATGGAAGTACAGAAGTTCGGAAAGAATTAGAATACCCGGCATTCGCGTACGCGTCCCTCGGCAATTCCTGATGATGTCCGTGCATGCGCCCGTCGATGGGGGTCGTAGCGGGAAATTCAAATATTTTGTATTGGATTGAATACAAAGTCCTGTATCCAGTCCAATACAAAATAATACAAAATATATTTATGTGGTTTTGTCTATAGGTATGTGACGTTGGACGGTTGGACACTAGGGAGGTGTTTTAGAAAAATATATTACTATACAGTATACCGAATTATTGCATTTTCAGTATTTTTGATTTATTTACACATTCTTGTTTAAGCTGATTTTTGTGTTTTTTATTTAATTTTATTAAAAGTAATTTTTTTTTTTTTTTACATGATTGTGTGTTTTTTAAACGTTTTTTATATTCATGATATCTACTAGAACCCTTGTTTATGTGTATTTGATGGCTTATGTACTTAATAATCAATCAATACAATTCACTTTTTGCATGAAAAACCTATGAGCCTCAAACCTCTTTCTTTTCTCTCTATTCATTTATACCTTAATACCATATAGAGGTGGCTCAACACAAATAACACATTGATATAGCGAGGAGGAGTAAAACCCTTTCTATACTAATTTGTTTATGTTAGTTTTATCAGTTTTTCTTTTAATTGAAAAGATTGAATAAAGTTTCCAGGCAGTTTATATAATTTGTGTAAGAATATATGTAAATTTGGTACCTGAAAAGTTCAGTTGTCTTGTTTCAAATTTACACAGACCCTGAATAGTGATGGCAAAAATTGTGTGCCAAAAATTGTAAAAAAGGACAAGTTAAATGAAGTCTTTTTTTGGCTTCTCATTTAGCATCATGATAGTAGTTGGACAGAAATAAAAAAAACAAAAAAAACCAAAGAAATATAATATAACAAAAACATTTTTAAATTTCTAATGAAAGTTTTTTTTTAAATCCCCAAGGAGACACTAACCCGTTGCTTCTTCAGGCCAATGTCTGAAGACACCCCTCCCCCCCAGGAAGCTCCATTTATCTATTCACATTCAAAGCAGCCTCTGAACCCCTCCAGAGCAGATTTTTGGGTAGGAGGAAATACCATGGGTAGGAGGATGCCCTATATAAGTACCAACACCAACCACACCGTAGCTTAGCTTGACTAGCATGGTGCAGCAAGGAGGCCTCAAGGAAGCTTAACTTGAATGTATACAGGTTTTTGAAGGGGAATATACCCATATATGACTTATGGACCTAAATTTTATTTAGGGAAAACAATGTTCCTGTTCTGCCAGGTTATTGCCTTATTTTCCTTTGAAACCCCAATATCGATGTTTTGTGAATAATCTTCTATGTATTGCAGGAAAAAGACGTCATATGAGCGGAGCTCAGAAGCGTAATCATCGCGGACGCAGATGTCAATGCAAACAATCAAAGCGAAATTCTGAGCTCTCCATACCATTATCCTGAGTCTTCCTTCCTGCACATTACAGCAGCAGAGAACATTTTTAATTTTCAGTGTCATATAACCATCTTTCCAAAGATTTATTTTCATGCTGCGCTTGTCTAAGCCTGTGTCTGTTAGGGTCGCCCTATTTACACAGAACATTTGCAGTGGGCCTAGACAATGATGGATAGATAAAGGCCCTTTTGCACCTGACTCAAATCAAGTAAAAAAGACTCCTTTAATCCACATGTCTGCACAGCCTTTAAAAATGGAATTTTACCCTGGTTTTGCCTGGTCTAGAATCTTGTAAAAATAATAAACAAGGCTATAGGAAATAAGTTTATTATTATTAAGTGCCTCTTGTAAATCAGACCCTGTTTATTCTGTGTCTTTGATTCTGCACCATCTGGAGATCTTCCCCACAGTACTTCTTTTTGCCACTAGATGTCCTCAGCCTAATAGCCAACAAAATTTAACCCACTTCCTCCGAGCCTAGGTTGCCCTGAACTCAGCCTTGACTGTTGCTAAACATTAAAAAGAGAAACATCAATGTAATGAGTTCAGCTTTCAGTCAATTGTATTTCTCTCCACTATTATGCTTCTTAACAGCACATGAATTGATTTACTTTTTTCTCTGCAGGTAATTCAAAAGGCAGATACAGAGTTAGATACTTACACTGCTTGTGTTTAAAAATGCATTTAATCATCTACTAAGTTCAGATTTCAAAGAAACTTGGGCATTACATTGAGTTTACTTTATCTAGTTATACAAAAAATGTACCCTAAATGAAAATGTTACTGTATACCCTGATACTTACCCATATGTGAAATGAATTGTGACAAAATACTTATTAATGACCATCATGAGTAACACTAATTGATGGAAAATCAAATCCTCAACTTAGGATGTAACTATTGTAGGTGAAACATAAACTAGGTGTCTCATTTAAAAATATAGCTTGAAAAGACAAGAAATTGGCAAAAACTGTCCTGCCATTGGATTTGTATCTCTGTCCATTCAGTCCTGAGATTTTTTACAACACTGGAAGGCCGATGATCTTGTTCTGACAAAATGACTTACCTTGTTAAGATGCCCTACCTCCAATACTAAAATCCCCACCACCACCTAACCCTAACTTTTTCTGTCTGATGCCTCTGCTTAATCTCTATTCTTTGTGCCTAATGTTGACCCATTTCCTGCTGCCTAACACCCCTAATTCCTTATATATATACCTTACTTTATTTGTGCCCCACCTTTACATATTTTGGCAGAAGCTAACCTATCCAAATCATTGAAACACCAACCCTACAGACATCTGTGTAACAGGTAGGTTCAAAGAGTGGGCTATTTTGGCAGAACAGAACCTGAGTTTCCTCTACGGTGGTTAAACAATGCATCTAGATTATCTCCCAATTCCAGCCTGTGACTGGACAGTTAGAATGTACAAGAGACTGAGATCATTATTGGCATATGTGAATACTGAACACCTAGTTGGTCCTTGTTCAATAATTATGTTAATTGGTGTTTTCTTTTTTATTTTTATCAAATAGAACATAACTGAGAAATATTGTGGTAACACATATTAGCCACATGACTGTCAGCTTTTCAGGATACTCCATCCTAAATCTCATTGGCTGTTAATAAATGACCTTTGTATTTTTCTGACAACCAAATGCTTATGCTTTACATTTTCCCCCTATTTAACTGTACCTGTATACCAGATATAAGCTTATTTTTATACTATTTTATAATAAAAATCCTGATCGTACAAATGGTGCTTTGTGCTGCAATTCGTTTGAAAAATATGTACCCTCTGGCTCTGAACATGAGCAAGTCATACCCTATTGCTTGGTTTGGCCTAAATTTTTTTAGAAACATGGAGGTATTTAGTTAGTTAAAGGAAACATCAGAGTACAGGTAAAACATCAGGAGTAAAGCACCTTTTCTGCTAATGTTTCAATGCTCAACTAAAGATGAATATATCCAAATGCCTGGTCTATAGCATCTATGATTATGGGACTTTTATTGACTTTCCTCTAAAAAGTTTTACTCCTATTGGGAAACTTATTGGGAGTTTTTTATTCAATCTAATTCATCTTAAAACAGGTATTCCTTTTAATATGGAGACTATTTATATAGCAGCAAAAAACACCTAACTTTGTTGTATAATCAGTAACTTTCATTGAAAACGCACAATCCTGAAAAATCCCCCCCAGATAATGTTTGGTGAATGTCAGATTCACTGCTTTATGAAAAGACCCCCCTTTGTTTAAAATATTTATTTAAGAAGTGACATTTTAGACAGGATGTATTAATGACACAGGATTCATGGACCATTACGTGTTTTGTAAACAGCACAACAGGAACTATTTAACTTCAGACTCTTTCTTTCTAAATTATATAAGATTAATTAATCTTTCTAATCTGAATTAGGATTAAAATTCTATGGATCCTTATCTGAACAAATCAGGCAGAGAGTGGTAGTTACTCCTCTGAATCATTGAGTTTATTTATGAAGCAGTAAACATTGGTGAATAAAAATACACTGTCATTGAAAACACAAAGTTTCCCGTCCTAGAATGTTTGGTAAATGTCAGAGTTACTGCTTAATAAAAAGACCCCATTGTGTCTAAATTCTTTATTTTAAGAATCAACATTCCAAGGAGGGTTTATTCATGACACTGGATTGACAGAGCATTATGTATTTCACAGAGAGCACAACAGGAGCTGTTTACCTTCAGATTCTCTCTCTGGTTAAAATTCTTTGAATTTTAACAATTTGAACAAATCAGGCAGAGAGATGAGAGGTCATTCCTCTAAATCATTGCCTTGTGTGTGTAGTTTTACACTCAACAACATACTTTTTCAGTAAAAAAAAAACCTCAACAATTGTTTAAAAACCATGTGACAATAGAACCTAAGGTGCCAGTGCTCACCTAAGGTGCTGAAATATTCATACGCAGCATTTCATAACTATTGCGGTATCCCCAAAGTCTGATCCCAATAAAACTTACACACTGCCACATACCTCCATGTGACAGTGCTGAGAAAACTAGCACCAGCACTGTCATAAAGAACAAAGTGAGCAATATCCAAATACCTTGCAGTACTCGTATTTCTCTTTTCTTTTATTGGCAAATTAGGGAAGGGAAAGGTGCATGTGAGTTGGTAAGTTCAGTAAGCAACATCAACAAATCCATAAAAGCCCTATTGAATTCAATAGGGTAAAAGATATATTTAGATTTTTTGCTACTGCTTGCTTACTGCCTTTGAGAATCAGCAGTTCAGAAGAATTCTTTATTGTATTAGTTTAGTTTACCTATATATATATAGAGTTGAAACAAAACCTGACCTAGTTTTGAACTTTGAACCTAGCCACAAGTGTTCCTTCCTATTAGTGAATAGTAGTTTGTTGCATAAATTACAAGACAATTGTAAAAGAGAACCATCTGCCAAGAGAGGTTTATAATAGGTCAGCAATCAGTCTAGACTTGTATTACCTGACAGGTTTTACAATGCAAAACAGTGCTACAAGCAGTATTAGTATGGATCATACATTTGATAGATATAAATGGTGGTGCAATGCTATTATTCTTAAGAGAAGCATATGGTAAATCATTTTTCATACAATAAGAAATTTTTAATCCACTAAATGAAACAACCTCATGATTATTTTCCAGATGATAAAGTAAAGAAGCCACAACCAGGAAATGTAAGTAACAGAAATACACCACAAGACTGCTGAATTCCAGAAAGTCCGGAGTTTATTAAACAATTGACTTCCAGCTGGTATTGTGATGAGATAGCCTAGCTTGTTGGCTTGAAATCATGTCCTTCTGTCTAACATTAACATTAAGCCTAGTGCTTAACCTTGATCCTTATCTAACCTACCCAAAATCAGACCACAAACAGCAACCCTCCAGGTAAGTTAATAACCCAAACCTCCCAAAGAGTACAATTTAAAATTTTAATGGTTGGCTCTTTTAGCTGAACATTGGATACTGGAATTAGTAGATATTATTCTGTAAAATACAACTGGCACTCGGGTACATTTTTGAACTTCAACCCTAACCTCATATATTCTTGCTTAGTAGTGGTAACGTAATTTGTTGTATACATTACAAAGTAACTGTAAGCAGGAGCCATGTGCCAAGAGTTTTATAAATGGTCACCTGGCAGGTCTTACCACACAAAACAGTGCTACAAGCAGAATCAGAATAGATCCTACGTCTCTTCTTTAATAGGTATAATGAGTGATAACTAATATTTCATACAATGGAAATTGTCAACCCACCAAACAATAGAACAACTTCATGATAATTTTAAAGAGTAACGTTAAAGGAAATAAGTCACAAGTGGGATATTTCAGTAGCAATGAATAAAGCTATAGGACTGCTGAATTCCAGACATCAGAAGTTGAACTCAGAGTTATCCCCTCTTGGTATTCTTATGGGGCCCGCCTTATTGGCTTGACCTACCTAGAGTTCTGAAATCCTGCCTAAACCTAACACCCCCTGCCTAGTGATTAACCTCACCCCCCGCCTAGTGCCTAATCCTAACTTTAAGTTAACCTTCTCGTAACCTGACCCTAAACAATAACCCTTTTTCAATAAGCTAACAATCAAAACAACCCAAAGAAGGCAATTTGAATTGCAGACTCTTTAAGTTGAACACTGAATGCTAGATCTAGTAGATATTATTCTGTAAAATATAACTGGCACTGGGAGAACATTTTTGAACTTCAACCCTAGCCTTAAGTATTCTTGGCAAAAAGGAGCCATCTGCCAAGAAAGGTTTATAAACAGTCACTGATCAGTCTAGGCTTGTATTACCTGGCAGGTCTTACTACACAAACAGTGCTACAAGCAGTGTCACAATGGATTCTACATCTCTTCTTTAATAGGTATAAATGGCAGTGCAATGTTATTACTGTAAAGAAAAGCAGATGGTAACTAATTTTCCAGTCAATAGGAAATCTTCAAAACACCAAACAAATTAACAACTTCCTCATGATTACTTTCAAGATTGTATTTTGAGTAGTGTTGATGTTCGAATTCGGGTTGTCCCTATATTCGACCCGAATATGGCTGTTCGAATTCGGGTATACCCGAACCGAAATTTTTTTTTTTTTTTTAATTATTTATTTCGTTTCTGTTTTTTTATTTTAAACTTGTTTTTTTATTTTTTACAGGTTATCCTACAATGACATTATGAATCATGGATTTCCCTTTCCTCAGCAACTCAGGGAGCAGAGCAATCAGCGAAGCTTTATGCTGACAGCTCTGCTCCCCTGATCCTGGAGCCAATACGAGGGCAATAGAGGTTGAATGGAATTACTATGTCCATTCATACCTTTACTGCTCTGTGATTGGTCTATTTCTCAGCCAATCACAGAGAAGTAGAGGTAATGAATGAAGATAGTATTTCCATTCATTGCCCTCCTATTGCTTGCGGTTACAGCTAATTGAAGGCACCTGCTTTCAATTAACTGTGACCGCACAGTTCCCACGGTCCAGGAATCCCACAATGACATTATGATTCATAATGTCATTGTAGGATAACCTGTAAAAAATAAAAAAAAACAAGTTTAAAATAAAAAACACATACAAAAATAAATAATTTAAGAAAAAAAAAAAGTTAAATTACACAAACATTTAAAAAAACACACACATTAATAAAATGATTTTAAATTAAAGCCTTGTCCTATTTTTTACTTATATTTTAACCCTTTCAGGGAATGAGTAAGAGGATTTATGTACCCCTGTACTCATTCCCCAGGGTGGGGCGGTGGAGATCTGGGAGTCTCCTTATTAAAGGGGGCTTCCAAATTCCAAAGTCATGCTAAAAATGTTTATAAAAGCCCCCATTGTTTTCAATGAAAGCTTTCATAAAAGCTTAAAAACGCTTGAAAAAGCCTCCATTGAGTTCAGTGGAAGCGTTTTCCCGCGTTTATCCAGCGTTTTAATTTTTTAAATGTTGCAAGCAACGTTTAAGATAACGTTAAAAAACGTGCCTGAAGGAAACGTCCTGGTGTAGATTAGCCCATGGGAATGCAGTCCGTGTAGACTAAAGCTGCATACACACGTCCAATAATTATCGTTAGAAACAACCGATTGGCCAAAAAAAGGGACCAAGGACACCGACGAACGAGGATTGTCGTTAGAAAATGAACGACCGCCACGGTGGATCTGATTGGCCGATGATCTTTCACTATCTATCATGTGTACGGTCGTTCAGTGATCGTGCATGTTTCTGCGGTACACTTTCTCCTTTACATGTCCCTCCCTGCATCGTTCAAACGATTGTATCTAGCGTGTGGACAGTGTTGGTGGATTATATATGAACGATCATATTGTTACAGCATGTACGGATTGTGCACAATATGATTGTTCAAGTATAATCGTGCATAATCGTTGATTGGTCGTAATCATTCATTTTCCAACAATAATTATTGGAAGTGTGTACCTAGCTTTAGCCTAAAATTGATTTGACAGGTGCACTTTAATCTTCATGTGAAGTCCAGAGGTATGTAATAGTGTTATGTATCTTTTTATAATGTATCTTTTTATGTATTCTTTTATAATGTATCTTTTTATATCTGTTTGGAGGCTGTAGAAGCTCTACACAGTGCTGAAACAAACCCGAATTTTTCTCCCATTGACTTTAATGGGATTCGAATTCGAATTCGACCACCCGAATTTTTTTGCTATATTCAGCCGAATAGCTGCCGAATCGAATAGTGAGCTATTCGACCAACACTAATTTTGGGTAAAGAAGCCACAACTAGGAATTTTGAGTAACAAAGTAACAAGCCATAGGACTGCAGAAATGACTTCTGAAAGTCAGAGGTGTATGAAAACCAGACGTTTGTCCTACCAGTGCCATTAGAATGTTGGTTTGACCTACTTCAAGTGCTGAATTCCTGTCCTGTTCCTTAACATTACTCCTCCGCTTCCCATCCAGCTGAACACTGGATGCAGGCTTTTTTTTTAGGAGGGGCAGCTTCTTTCTGCCTAGAGGTACTAGAGATACTTAATGAAATGCATACAATTCAAATTGTGCCTGCAAATTACCTGCAGATTACGCTCACTTAAAATTGGCCAGTTATACTTTGGAGCTAGAGAGTTTGATTGGCATTTCAGTGTTATTCACATAAAAAAGTCACATTTTTGTAATTTTTGTCTAAAAGCATTTTCCTTATAGATCACTACACATAAGGTTTGGTAGAGGGTGGAGCTGAGAGCTAGAGTGGTTGGTGGAACTTTAGAAGGTTAGTGGGCCTGTAAGGAGTTGAGGTCCTTGACGGTGGGGTTGTTCTGGTGATGGTACAATAGGGTGGATGACTCATCCTTGGTGTGGAGTCTCCTGAGTGATGTGAGCAAGACTGAGTTATTCAATAAGGTTGGTTTGGGATAGTCTGAGGGTATTGGTAGTGCGACTGGAAGCAATAATGTCATGTTGGTGTAGATCCTAAGTTGGTGTGGTGGATGCTTTTGAGGACCTTCAGCCTGGGAAGTGTTACCTTTAGGTCAGTATGGGTATCTTTTATTTTTTTTTACATTAAGAGATTATTTGGTTATTAGGTTATTAAAAAGTTTCTTGTGTCATTTAACCGAGAACTGGTGTCTGTCTTATTGAGAGATGGAAAGAGATCTGCGCGACTCATTTATACCGCAGTCATGTTAATCCAGTGTTAAATTCCTTTAATGATCATCATGAACTAGGCAGATATGATAATTCTGATTAAAAAAAAACTTACACATAACACCCACTTTTCTAGGAAAAGAATTCTGTTGATATGAGTTTTCCATTAGAAATATAAGTTTCGTGATCTCAAAACCACTGTAAATTCTAAGTACGCAGTTCATTTCAAAAACACAATGCACAATGTGTGCACTGCTTGGCTGCCTCATTACAGCCTCCTCCTTATACAAATGATTTTTACTTTTCATAAAATGTGACAAGTTAATACATGCACAGCAAACACATAAAATCTAAGCAAATTGTATGGGGAACAGTAATAAGGATCACAAAGAGCGCTTACGTGCGCACACACAGTGTGTCTTTCAATTTGCTAGAAAATCGTCTAAAATGGAGAAGCACTAGCTCAAATCGTATGTTATATCCTTCTTCTGTTCTAGAAGTATCTCTTTCTCTCTGTGCCTGTCCACCTGACACAATCCTCCCTTTATAACCTTGTATGTAGTTTTTGGGGGAAGAATTGAAGGGAATGCTTTACAATGACACTTGTAAGGCCATTTCTGGGCATTCTTGCACAGTTTCAAACCTAAATAACCATCCCCATGTGGTTCTTCTGAAGTACTGCCTCTCCTTCCCTATATACAAGGAAGTACAGCAAAGTGTGGTATGCTATTCACAGTTACCTGTTCAAGCACATGGTAAATTCATCTGTCAAGTTCAATCCTGGTGTTTATAATGTGATGTGGCCATGTTTTACAGCAAAATCTGCCAATCATTTAAACAAGTGTCTATGGCTATTACTATTAATATTTTGAATGTATATAATGTTGAGACATTACTTAGGTGTTGTACTGTTGTACAGAGCCAAACAGAGCCATTGAGCATGGATATGAGTGGCCGTTCCCCACCAGGTGGAGTGCAGAGCAATTGCCATACTCACCCAGGATGTGTAGAACAAAGAAAAGTTGAGAAAGAAGCCAGGAGTCAGTGATATTATTTTTCAAGGGAGGAAGAGTTATATAATTTTTTGGAACCAATAAAGCTGACTTCTGAAGATTATACTGTTCTGTTTCCTAAGTATGGACTGTTTATTCAGTGTGAACAACTCTACTTGAGATTCTTTAGTACTTCAAGATTAAGGAAGAGTGGAAACGACTTGTAGGCTGGTAAAGTTAGGATCCTCCTGCATTGTGGGACTGCAGAGCTAGACTGGTGATTTTAGGGTGTGCTGTGTTATCAATGCGGACAATGTCTATGACCCTAGGAATGGTCTGAAGCCTGTTGCCCCAGATAGAGCATGCATGTTGATCCCATGGAAGTTACTCCCATAAGGGGCTTAGGGCAGCTTTCCTTCTTCAGCAATTACGTGTACAAGGGAGCTATTGAGTATGGGGCAGCAGAACCTGTTGATGCATCTCCTAGAAGGATCTTACATGTGCACAGGTGTTAAATGATCTTGGCACCAAAGGAATGCTCAGAATGTACACTAAACTGTGAATATGAGCTTTTATTAGAATAGAGGGCTACATGGGGCTTGATTTTTATTAAAGCCCTCCACGACTGGAGAAGATAGACCATCACTGGGGAATCTAGGTCTGATCCAAGACTGATAAAAGTTACCAAGAAATAGCCAATAATTTTAGGAAATTCATGCCATAATAGTGTATTTTCTCCAGTTTTGGAGAGGTTTATTAAATCAGGCCAATAGAATCATATGCAATAAAATTTTTACTTCTTGCGGTCCTGGTTTATCAGAGCTCATGGTGGGGTCCAAAATAAAAATAAAAATGTATGTGTTTTGAGCACAAATTTTTTTTTACAAACTTTCAAAAGATTAACTTAATGACCTTTGTCATCTTATCCTGATACTCATAACAATTATACGGCTTGTAATATATTTCTTTAGAAAAAAGGGAGGAAGAATAGTAATGTAAATAGAGAATGTGAGAATATAAGCTTTCTTTCAGGATTAAAATAACGCCTATATATCTGAGTCAGAGTTTTAGAGGAAGAGATAGGACTAGTCATGTATAAGTTATCAGTATCAGGCTTTGATAAAATGTGTCACCAATGTGTACGACTTATGATCCATTGTGTAATGCACGCGGGTGTGGACCCACTGTTCCACTGACTGGGTATGCTCCAGAGGGGCATAACTAAGCAGCTACCTGGTCTTCACTAGAGCCAGGTGCCACTCCAAGGCAGTCCCCGGAGCAGTGGTAGCTGAAAAGAGGGGTCAGGGCACTCGGTGCAATCAGGCGGCAATCAGGCAACGTCCAAGAGTTCAGTAAGCAAGATCCGGTACACAGCAAAGCAGACAGAAGAAACACTTCTGCACCCCCCCCCCCCCCTCATATAGCCTTCGTCCTGCACAGAACAAGATGGAAAGCCCCCTTCGTATCTAGGAGACGTCCGTATGTCGGATGTCCTTAACTCGGGGACTACCTGTGCCTCTAGCAGACTTAAACACATTTAGTAAGGTGGGATTTATAAAGACTTAGAACATGCCCGGTTTCTATGAATGTCCTGCTCTGTACATGTCCCGTAAGAACTGTAATTGGACCATCCAGTTGTCAATCCAGCTGCTCATAAATACTAAGTTTTCCCCTATAGCATGTAACCTTGTGTTTAGCTGTGTTTTAACAATTTTTTGTAAGCCTTTCTAAGGTAATCTGGAAGGCACATTTTATCTATAGTTTATTAAAATGCTACTTTATTCTCACTTTATTTACTCTCATATAAATCTGTTATTTGCAGAGTCACATAAGATAATATAATATGCTGATATTTTCTAGGTCACCTTTTGTTAGTTCCTGGCTGAGAACATGTGAATGCTAAGTACTGACATGCACACAGTTTCAAAAGGAACTTATCAAGAATGTTGTAGTGTAAATACAAGTGAATGATGCAGCCCACATTCATGGTAATACAACAAAGTATGCACAAAGAATTAGTTAGAATTTAGGATAGCATTCTTCGGGTAGCGCAACCACATGTGCCATAGAAACTGGAATGTCTTCTTGCTGGATAGGGTAAAATATGTATGCAACACACACAACTCATGTTAAAGCTGAAATTTATTCTGTTTATATTTCGCGTTTACAAAGCGGTACCCATCTGACTTTGCTTTAGCACTGCACCACTTACATTATGGAGCAATACGGTGCAGACGAACAGATGTACTGTAATAGCAATAGGTGTTCTGCATTATGTGTTACATATTTATCAATGCCTCATTCCGTACCCTGGACTGTGTGTTACCTAGTTCACTGTGCCACATTCTGTGTTCTGTGATGTGTGTTAGCCCATTCAGCCCCTACCTAATTCCATTATATGCATTGTGTCTTCCCTATTCCACTGTTCTTCATTCCATGCTGTTGCATTCCCCATTCCATGTGCTTGTGGGTGATTTGGGTTACGCATTCAGACCTATTTTATTCCTTTATCTGCATTGTGCCTTCCCTATTACATTGTGCCTCATTCCATGCTCTGCTCTGTGCATTCCCTTGTCCACTGTTTCCCAATATGTTCTCCGTGATAACCATTCCCCATTGAACCCTGCCCAATTCCATAAAATTCATTTTGCTTTTTCGATTCCATACTGCTTAATTTTATGCTCTGTGCTAAATATTCTTTACTCCACTGTGCATCAGTTCCATGATCTGCACTGTGCATCCCCTATTCAACTGTGCCTAACATCATTCTCTGCATTGTGCTTTCTTTATTCCTCTGTGCTACATTCTGTGCTCCCTGCTGCACCTTCTTTAATTCACTGCCACCTCTTCCATGCTCTGTGCTGTATCTCTCTGATTCCATTGTGCCTCATTCTGTACTCTGAATTGTGCATTCCCTATTCTACTTTACAAACTCGTTACCAAGGTGTTACCTTGAGGGTTTCTGGTTTCTAATTAATGCTCACATATTTAATTAAATTCTTCTTTCAGGTAGGATTAGGCAACTTGTTAGCTCTCTATATTCATGTATGCAGAGAAGAATGTCAGAATATGTTCATTTTTTTAAAGAATTGAATAAATAATAAACAAATAATAAAAAGCGGTACATTGTTTTTTGTTTTTAAATGAAAATTTATTTTACATTGTAGGCCTATAATTCGAAAAGCATAACTCACCGAAATGTGTCCAATATTTAATACATTTAATAACTAACCTTAAATAAAAAAAAATAAATCTGTTAAAAGGGGGGGGGGCATACAAATATAACTGTTTAGTAACATGTATAATATAATATAATAATTACTTTGTATTGGATTCAATACAACGATTTTGTATTGAGTCCTATACAAAACATTTTAAATTTCCCGAACTGCCTCCCCCACGCACCAATGTCACCAGGAACGTCATGCACTCGTCAGCAGAAGATTGGAAGAAGAGGACGCAGCCCGAAGACGGGCACGGATGGGTAGGACGCTGGAGGACGCTGATGGGACTAGTTAAGTGGGGTATTTTTAATGTTTTTAGCTACCCCGAGTGTGGCTTGGGGGTTACCGCTTTTAGCATGTTTTTTTAACCCTGAGCCACTCTCGGGAATACTGCCAAAGGGGGTTAAGGTATATTTTGTGAGTACAGAGCTGTGCCACATATGTTCTCTATATAAAGCAAGGTGGCTTAGGTTCTAATTAATGTGCACCTATCAACAACATTTTTTCTTTACATAAAAGAGTAAAAAACCTTTCTGCAGCACCTTTTTTTTTAAAGCCCGTCCTCTGGCCACAGCGATAAAGACAGAATGGGAGCGCAGGGCCTCCTGGAAAGTCTACATCAGATATCTCAGAAGGCTCCTGGCTGCTCGAGAGGGCATTTTCCTACATTGAGGGGAAAGAAATGCATTTTGTTCCCCGTTGCAGCAGGCCAAGATCTTGCACTGCGCAGACGTGTTCAGGTGATGTAGTCAGAACAAGGAAGAAGTCAGATGAAGATGGTGGCGCCTGGCACAATGAAGGAGAATTCCAGGACGGAGCAGGACCCAATCAAGGAAATCCCCAGCGGGATTGAGGGATCTGAGGAATTAAAGGTAAGTGTGATTTTTTTTTATTTTTTTGTTAAACTGTGCTTTAACTATGTCCCCCCCTACAGGACAGCTACACCCAACATTTTAAGCATTTTTTTTTCATGGGTGCTCAAGGTCTTTCACAATCCTATTTAAATGACACAAGATTTTATTCTGTTTAGAAATGTAATTATTGTTTTATTACCAGTATGTTAGTTTTTCATTTTACAGCTTTATAAATGAGGGAAGAATAACAACATACTGTACTGTTTATCTTTTTATTTATTGTTTAGCAATTGTTTTTCGTCTTTGTGTGGCTTTGCTGACAGTTCAGTAATATTTAACTTCTCCAGTCCCTGTACAGTAACCATTTTTATATTTGGGTCCCCAGAATAAATAGAACAAGGACTCCCAAGCTAGATGATGCTGGTCAGTCATTAGGACAGGAAACGAGGTGTATAGGGGAGTATAGGGGAGGAATTTGTTCAACTGTAGAAGACTGAAGAGAAGCATTTAACCTAATATATTTTAATGATGTAAAGCTTTTATTCAATTAAAAAAAAATATATATGTGTATATTTAAAAAAAAAGATTCATACAACAACTCATGTCAGGTGAAAAACTAGCATTTGTACAGCAGTCCCTTATGTCATTTAGTGATCCACCATGGTGGAAGACTAAACCACAGACTGAGATGACTGATATAATTTCCTATTGTTGGGCGCAGCGGGGCAACTCTCACCTTTCCCCTTCTCTCACAGAACTGAATGTAAATGTGTGCATACCACTTGTTCATGCTATTATCAAAGGAAATGATCATGACAGATCAACGGTGTATGGTAAGAGAACCAAGTCAATAAACATGGTTCAGGCATTAGTAGGAAAGTTTTACTATAATCTAAGTCTATGATATGTCTAAAAGGAACTTTACCTTTGCAATTTAAAGATACATTATTGAGGTTAGATATTATGGAGCTAAACCCCATTATCTCTTGAAAGTTGCTCCATTTCAAACCCGCTGGGTACACCTAGGTATGTGTTAAACCATTGGAATAATTTGGAGTGTAAGGTGAAAATACACCAAAGAGCAGTTTACTAACCCTTTTAATAGTTCTGGTTTATTAAAGCTCTCCAAAACTGGAGAAGATAGACTATCATGGCAGAAATTGTCTAATATTGCAATTCTGAAATGAATTTGCTCCTGTAATATAAACAGTTGCCAATTAATAGCAAATGATTTTAAGAAATCCATTTCAGGATTGCTGGATCACACAGGTTCTCCTATGATAGTATATCTTCTCCATTCTTGGACAGCTTTATTATATCAGGCCCGTTGTGTATTGTAATACAATGATATTTGAAGTTTGTTTCAAAAATTAGCTGTATGATGTCTTGGTTTAAAGAATTTGGTGCTTTTTTAAACATTATACACATACTTTTACAGGGTTGGGTAGCAATTTCTCAATGTTCCTGGATTAAAGGCATGGAATTTTAGGTGGGTTGTCCATCCCACCATTATTTAATGTCCCATTCCATGTATATTGTAATGATAAACATATATGCTTATTTAGACTCTTTGTTTTTCTAAGCTACAAAATGCAATGATTTTACCATGTGTTCTCATATCATGGTCATTGTACAAGAAATCAAAGGCACATTCCAGAAACAATTTTCTCATGAAGTGCTTACGGGAATTGAGAATTTTAAAGCATAAACAATCCTGTTACCAGCAAAAAAAGAAATCGTAGGAGAGTTTTTACAATCTTACAAATAAAACTCACCATTGCAAAACAGAAAGAGAAGAGATTGATTTTGGCTTTGGAACCAGAAAATCGAGTTCCATAGAAAGCAGAGTGCCAAAATTATGAGCGTGCAATAACAAACAAAGCAGGAAATTTCTATTCAGATGGTGCATGACCTATTGTATGATACAAGTACATTAAAATCAATTTAACTGTAAAAGAGATCTGTTCCTATCTGGGGAAACATGGAACTCAGAACATGGAACTCATGATAAGAGGCACGGGAGAGGGTTGCTGCAAGGCAGAGCGGTGGCTCTGGCCTTTGCAGCGCTAGGTCCCAGATTCGAATCTCAGCCAGGACACTATCTGCATGGAATTTGAAGGTTCCCCCTACGTTTGCATGTGTTTCCTTTGGATACTCTAGTTTCCAAACTATCCAAAAACATGCAGTTAGGTTAATGGCTCCCCCCAAAAAAAGAAATTGACCTTGGACTGTATTATGATTTGTATATGACTATGGTAGGGACATTAGATTGTGAGCTCCTATGAGGGACAGCTAGTGACATGACTATAGACTTTGTACAACGCTGCGTAATATGATGGCTCTATATAAATACTGTGTAATAATAACAGGACAAAATTTCAACTAGGGAACCCTTCTGTGTCTAGTTTAGGGATGAGTGAGAATGTCTCTGGCATTCTCACAAAAATTTTCTCGAACTTCCGATGGGTCCGCGAAATTTTGGCGAACCGATTTCGCGAAACCATCGGAAGATCGAGGAAATCATTTTGATTCCCGGCACTGGAGGTTAACCTCCCTAGCGGTTCATTTCTTTGCAGTTTTATATGTCTAAAAGCGGTACATTGTTTTTCATGAAAATTTTTTTTACAGTATAATAAAGTTTGAAACACAAAATCATTTAAAAACAATAAATTGAATAAATAAAAAAAACTATATATTTAAAAAAAATATAATTTTTTTTAAATTAAAAAAAATACACATTATACTCATACTATTATATATACTATAAAATAAATGTTCTTGAAAACAATGTACTGCTTTTACACATAAAAAACCAATGTATTGCATTAAATACAGTTATTTTGTAATTTATTAATTTATTAATTTATTTATTTGTAATATATTTTGAATTTCCCGCCCTGCTCAGCCAGGACGTACACACACACCAACGTCACCGGGAACTCCCCCGGTGACTCATCGGATGCAGAAGAAGGAAGAAGAAAGAAGACGGAGATTGCGGCTCTGGACGTCGCGGGACCCCGGTGGATCAGGTAAGCGCTATATTTACTAACCTTCCATAGGTGTTCCAACCCCAAGTGTGACTCGGGGTTAGCATTTTTATTAACCTCTAGTGTCGGGGATTGCAGTGGAACTCCAGGTGAACTCTCAATGGAGAAACTTCTCACGTGCCTTCAATCAGCTGTGACCGCAAAGTTCCCATGGTCACCGGGCTGTACTTATCAGCACGGTGACTGTGGGAACTGAACTGCAGATGAACTCTCAATGGAAAAACTCTACTAAAAGTTCTTTTGCAGTTCCACTACGATCTCGGGGCATTAGAGGTTAATTACCTCTGGTGCCCTGGGATAACAGTGGATTCTCAGGGCTGCAATCATTCTTGCAGCCCTGGGAATCCTGTTTGCAATCCCCGGCACTAGAGGTTAAGTGGGGACAAGTCTCCCCGTTCAAAACCTCTAGTGCTCTCTGATTGGCTAAGGAAAGAAAAATAATTTAAAGTATTTCTGTCACTCCAAGAGCATACAAAATGCTTGAATTACTATTTGGCTTGAATATATTTTAATGAAAGTCTAGTCTGGGTAACCACAAACTTTTAAAATACTCCTGCAATGTCTGTGTTTTCTGTTTTTAAACTCAGTATTTGATGTTAAAACCTTAATCTAATCATTTTGAACTTCAACTTGTGTTCCAATGTCAAAAAACAGATATTGGTCTACATATGTTATCAGTCACTGCAATCCTAGCATAGACAGGACTATAGAGTCCATGAATGGTATAGGCGATAGAGCCAACAGTCATATTGGGCCTGATTTTATAAGGCTCTCCAAGACTGGAAAAGATGGACTATCATAGGAGAATCTAATTAAAATCAAAATAGGGTTAGATTGTAGAATAGAAGCTTCACAAATGGAATGTCTGGCAATGTGTGTATTTATATCAATGAAGTACTTTTCTCCATTGCTCAGATTCTGCTCACTTTCTGTAAATCTATCACCATGAATATTATCATTACCTGTATCAGCCCACTTTTGTTCTCATCTTGTGTTTTTGTTTCTGTACTATTACTTTCCACATGTCTTTGTTCTTCACTTTTATTAAGTACGGTCACTGCCTTCTGCCTTTATTGTTATTTCCTTCTCGTTTTTCTGTAACCAAGTGGTTTCTCGTTTTTCCAACATGTTGTCATCTTAGTATAGAATTATATCATGTAGTTGACCTTTACAACCACCATGCATGTTTTAAATTAACAAAAACAAAAAAGAGGAAATCAATATTAAATTGAAACATTTTTTTTTAATTGGGTGGATTTTTGATAACTTATGCTATTGATATTGGACATTAGTGCGTGCTGGTGCCTCTAACACAATAAATGTGCTTTTGTTGCAGGTTCTGAGGAATACCAATATTTAATGTCCTTGTGGCATTCTGAAAAAACTTCCATGGAACACAAAAGGAAAAACATGGTAGGTATCAGAACAGTGCATCATACTAAAGTTCTAGGAATCCAAGATTATATATTTTATTGTGGAAGTCTAACAATTCTGCATGTTTCGGGTACTATAGGGTTCCATAGGGTCCATAGTCATATCACTTACTGACCTTCGAAGGGACTCACAATCTAATGTCCCTACCATGGTCATGTGACATATTAACACAATCCAAGGACAATTTTAAAACAAAGCCAATTAGCCGAATTGCATGTTTTTGGAATATGGAAGGAAACCCACACAAACAGGGAGAATACAAAAACTACTTGAAGATAGTGTCATGGTCCAGAACAGAACCTGCTAACCACTGAACAAAGTTTGTAATCCTTTTAAACTTATTCAGAAGTAACTAACAGATTCATATGACTTGTATTTGACCTACTTTATTTGATTTAGCATTTTATTAGAATTCATTTTTATGCAATGTAAAACCTTTTTAATGCAATAAAAAGCACACAGGACTTTTAAATTCTGGTTTGAAAGAAAAGTTAAATTCATATTAAAGGGTTTTTTTCAGCTTGCATGTATGCTTTAACGGCTGTTTTGTTTCTGGATTGAATATTTAATTAAGCATTATAGTTCAAATATAGCTTCCATTTCACTTAATATTTAAATTCAAGATCTCATATTTTGACTTTAAATCACGTCATCACTCCTGTGCCACTTACTTTTTTTTATTTAAACTACACATACTCGTACATGCATTCCCTATTGCCCTATATGCTCCTCCAATTACCTAATGATTATATTCTCACTCATAACCTCTTCCCATGCAGGGCTCCAAAACTTCTCCAGGGCTGCCCCCATTCTCCAGAATTCCCACTTTTCTCCCGCTAGGCTTGCTTCTACCTTATATAAACAAACCTTTAAAATCAATTTTTTCATACTCATCTGCCAATCTTTCTCTCTCTTTCAGGTTTACTAATAATATATAGTTTAATTTCCCCTTTCTATCGTATAATCTCCCTCCACTTCTTATATTGTAAGCTTGACTGAGCCTATGTCGTTGTTTTTTTGTCATCTGCTGCCTCTAGTTATTGTGCAGCACCACTCAATATGTTAGTACTTAATACATAAATCATAAAAAATTGCACCAAGCCTTAAACAAAGAATATAATAGGGTAATTTTACACCTGAAAATGTTTTTGATTGAATGATTTTATGTATTATCTCTAGCAGAGATCTGAATATTCTTAATCCTTTTATATTACTTTTTAGGTTAGAAGACCACCATCATCTTTGTTCAGATTTCAATGCAGCCAGCAACTACTTCTTGGACTGGAGTTTGTGTTGCTCATTGGTTTATCAGTTAGCAAAATTTTTATCTTTTGAGTGATCAGTGGGGAACTAGAGAATAAGAAGCAGTTATTTTGTCTCCAGCCGATTATTGGCATCAATACCCCAAGAAGTTTCATTAAAAACTATGAACTCAACGGGATCTATAGGCTTTTATTTAAATTGAAAAAAATACATAAAATAGTATTTAATTATTATAAAAATTGGAAACATCAGATATTTATTGATTGGTCCATTTTAAGACTAAACTAAATCATATGTAGTGTATGTATTGCAGAGATGCATTGTGAAAGCACAGGTTTTCAGCTTCCTTTTGCTTTGAAATTGATTTATTATATTGAAATTGTGGTTTGTTGTAAAAACCTTGTGGTTTGCCTTTGGCAAAACAGGAAAGAGTGCAGAAACTTTTCTAACATGAACATTGTGACTTAAATACTGTAAATGTTCTTACACTCAGTTCTGATATCATATTTATTTTATATAAAATGTTTACTATTCTAGAAAATTGAATTATTTGTAGTATATTAGGCCAGGTGTGGGCTTCTAGTTTTTAATAGTAACCAAAGTATTGAGCCCACATAAACCCATGATATAAGTAACCACATACAAGGTAAATAATCTCATAATAAGAACGAAATATTGTACGAAAAAATATTTACCTAAATATTTGGTTTACTGTTTATCTGTTTCAGCATCCAAATGCACATATAAGCAGTTGTGTACTTGGAAATGAAAAGGCATATTAAAGATTGTGTACTAGCAAAAATTTGTTTTTTGAATAATTTCCTAGCATATGAATTTTCAAAATAAAAATGCATGTCATCTTATGTCATAATTTTCTTGGCAAAGTTACCAGTATCTATTACTTTGGTAAATAACCCCAATGAAAGGAGGTCATGTTGGCTTCAGAGGCCCATATGGTTCAGAAACACTAGGCTAGGTTCACACTAGCATTAAAAACAGACATTTTTCTAAGTTTGCTACATCAGAATAATGCTTGGTGAATATTAAAAAAATTTGGACAAAAGAAAATAATTAGTAGCCAGTGGGAATGCTGCTTCTTTTTATGCCCTAGCAATGCTCTCCAAATGGAGCCCATAGTAAGTTAAGCTTACACCAGTCCATTTGTGTAATGTCTAAAAAGCTTATCTAAGAGTTTTATTCTGGGGCTGAATTTTGTTTTGGAGTCCCATTTTCAAAGTTGGCAATCAGGCAACTGTTTATTGCAGAAAGGGACAGGTGATGATCCATCTGCAATAGCTATTCTTACCTGCCTGACCATTGTCCAGCTACCAAGTTTCATTCCAAGTTTCATCATTCCTTGTCAGGAATAATCGACAAAACTGAATGAAATCTCACATGCCTGCATGGGAATTATGTCAACCAAGCCTAGCCAATCAACAAGAGAAGATGGAAGAACATGGCAGTGCTGGGAAAAGAACCAGGACAGGCAAGTAAAGATTGGAATTAATGCTGCTTTACAGATCCTGTAGTGTAATGATCAGGAAAGGACTGAGAACCTTAGGTGTGGAAAGAGAGGCAGACTAACAAATCAGTCAACTTGCCATTAAAAAATGGATCAAGGGTGGGTGTTCCTATGGGATTGTGGGACGCAGACATGGAGACACCTATATGGAGGTTTGGCAAATCCTCCAGCAGAAGCTTGCTTTGTAGCTTTTGGTGTTGGGTCATTAGAGTGACAAAATAAGTCAGTGATAGAGGACTTCCCTTGGAAAGGTGCTATGATTAAAGGTCTAAATGGGATAAAGGGATAAATTATGTGTCATTAGGTTTTGTCCCTCAGAACCATCAGTCCATCATCAAACTCTCCTCCCAATTATTCACTTTGAGATCATTACAAAGAACAAGAGGGCACTCTTTGCGTCTGGAGGAAAAGAGGTTTAAGCTTCGGATAAGGAAGGGATTCTTCACTGTAAGGTCTGTGAAAATGTGGAATCGGCTCCCTCAGGAAGCAGTTTCAGCAACTACTATGGATTACTTTAAGAAAAAGCTGTATGTTTTTCTAGAAGCACAGAATATAACTGGGGATTAAGGCTTTAAAGTTAAAATAACAGAGATTGTTGATCCAGGGAACATCCGTTTGCATCATAAAATCAAGAAGGAATTTTTTACCCCTGTTGAATCAAATTGTACCAGGGGTTTTTGCCTTCCTCTGGACGAGGACACCGTCCAAGTAAGACAACCAATAAAATGTAATACTTAAAGTGAGCACAGCATACTAAAAAATAATAAAATTGCCCTTATTGGAGAAACAACACATAAATACAGAAGCATAGAGGCAAGATAACGATCTTTTATTAAAATAATTTACATTGCTTTACATATCAAAAATATTATTCTATCACAATATAATACAGCAAGTATACCCGCAGTATTTTATTTATATGAAGCAGTTTTGGGAAAATCCTAGAATCCACAAATGAATGCACATTCAACATTTAATAAACACATCAAGTTACACAGCAGGTTTTTGGACTTTTCTATATGATGTCAGACAGGCACAGGCAGTAAAAATGCTTGCTACAGTTAGGAAAGTTTAGAACCTCTGCCAAGGTTCTTAGACTGGTCTCTTGTATGTTAGAGTCAGAAGATGGGTCTTAGACCCAAGTCAAGCCGGAGTTGGGCCATTTGTATATTCTAACCTAGAAAAATAGTATGAGCCCAGCTAGAAGCACCAAGCTTTAGGTTCACTTTACATAAAGAATTTCAGTATGAAAACATCTGGAGAAATTGTCTTTTGTATAGGAATACATCCACTTGAGAAAAATGAATGGTGGGATTTGTATTAATTTTGAATACAAATGCTACATTTTAATTTACTAAATGATAACTGCAATAATAATTATACGTCTTTGAAAATTGCATTGTTTCATAAATAAATCAAGGCACTAAGCCTATATTCTATTTCTAGTCATAAGTACTTGTCTTTGGCATAAATTCATATTTATCTCTTTTTTCTAATAAACCAGTTCAGACTCCTGAGGTCCTGCTGAAATCTGTATATCTAACTATTACAAGGACTGTAAAATCTACTCATAGTTACCCACCCAAAGGCAAGTCCCATAAAGGGTGTTTTTTTCCATTTTGGTTTTCTTTTCCTTCTAGAGTTTAAGTTTGAGTTTAATCTCATATGTCTGATATATCTTCCTATAGACAGTAATAAAATGCCATTTAGGCCTCTTATAGAGCTTTCATTCTGGTTTATGATATCAGAGTCCATTTTGATTCTATATCTATTTAAGCTGTTAGAATTAACATAATATTGCTCTATGTGTACATTAGTGTACACAATTCTTACATTACAAAGCATTTACTTAAAACAAAAAATACTATAAAATAAATCATTTTCTTTTAAATCCTTTAGAATTATCTGTACATTTAGTGCAAATGTATAGGTCAAAATTTGCTTTTATTCATAGATGAAACTTTTTCAAATAAGCACTCCCTGTAAAAATAAGAGTAATATAAACTTTTCCTACTTTCTTTACATTTTTGTCTGCCATTCCCCAAAAACGGCAATACAGGGGAACCTGACATTTTTCAGCCACTCTGGTTCTACAACACAGCCAGGATTATCCAATAACCCTTATGATTATAGGAACTGCTTATTTAAGGTTTCTTCGTCTAGCAACAAAGTTGCTTTCACACCTTAAAGATCCCACAAATACTTTCTTTCTTTCTTTTACATAAACGTTGTGTATACATATCTGTAAATGATAATAACTATACTTCCCCATAAACCAGGTCATTTTTTGGAATATACCACAATTATCTGTAAATTAAAATGCTATACAAATGGAAGTTTTTTTAAACAAGGCACTGTTAAAAGCACTTTTGAAGTGTGCAGTTAAACCTAAAACTTTTAAAGGAGATGTCACTGTTAATGAAATGGAGGGTGCAGGTCCTGATCTACAGGAGTCTAGAGGTATATTCCTTGGCGACTAGTCCAGTTTTTAGATGCTTTAACCTGACATTGGCTTGCAATGTCTTCAACCGCTTGTGTTGGATAATTTTCTAGTTCTTTGGTCTTCTATCGCTGCGAGGCAGATTTCACAGTGCTGTACTCTGTTTCCACAGGTGGTGGGGAAGTTCCCTTTATAGAAGAATTGTTCGGGAAGTTGAGCACTGCATACTTGACATCATCCTGAAAAGAGGAAACACAGATTCAGAAAAAGGGATGCAATAGCAACAGAACCGATAGCAATTGTTATGGACAAAACATAGGGAAGTTAATGTAACTCCTATCTTCTGTAAGTGATCAAGAAAAGTGCAGCCATTTTATTTGAATATTTATACCTTTGCAGTGCATTTTATGGCCTTGATGTATTAAAGCTCTCCTAGACTGGAGAAGATAGACTCTCGTGGGAGAACCTGGGTGATCCAACAAACCTGCAATGGATCTGGTCTACGATTGAAAACATCTACGATTATTTGGCTCCAGATATTATTTGGTCCAGATCAAGACTTTAAGAAAGTCTATCTTCTCCAGTCTTGGAGAGCTTTAATAAATTATGCTCTGTATGGCTACAAGTTTGTAGAAACCTTACTACTGCACCTGTTGGTCATCCCTTTTGATAACTATGAACAGTAATAAGAAGTTGCTCTCCCCTTCCTCTTTCCTGTTTGCAGCAATAAAAGCCATTGCTTTTCTGGAACAGATTTCCAGAAGAGTTCAGAATGTGTCTGTGAGAATTCGTGGCCATTTAGCCTAAGGCTATATACACATGTTAAATTTTTGTCATGAAATATTGTGAGTGAGCACCACATCCGTTGTGCTCTTCTCCCTTGACTTGTATAGCGGACCTTTCTGATTGCCATTTATGGATCATTGATGAATGAGGTTGGGCAACCACTGTACACATGTTTTTGCTCAAGACAAGCCCAGATGATTATCTGACATGTGTATGTAGCCTAAATGGCTATTCTTGAGGTTGCACACGGAGATCTAGCTCAAAATCAGTGTTCTACATCATCTCAAAGATGTTTAGTACGGTTCTGTGCAGGCTATCCAAGTTCGGGTACAATAAACATGTTATAGAGTGGGCTTTAAACACAAGAACATTCATAATGAAACAGAAAAGGGTTGTCCCAAAAACTGGCAATAGTTTGGAAATGCACAATCATCCTGAATGTCTGTAACCCTTCGTAAGGGGCAATATAGATTATATAAAGGGGCAATACTTGTCAGTGTCCAGCCTGATACTTAGGCTGGTGACCTTTTAAGCCCATGAACTAATGAGCATGCACTTGTTGCAGCCTGGACTCCTTTGTGAGCTGCACAAGAAGAGGATTGGCTGTAGGTCTGAGGGTAAAGGCCCTGCCCCAGAGGAGGCGAGGAAGACGGTCTCTCAGCATGAGGAGAGGAAGAAAGGCCCGGTTTTCATGGCTGTGGATGTTGTGGTGAAGTTCTGCAGCTCTGTATGTGAGAACAGTGACCCTGACAACTTCATATCTTTTCCCGAGAACAGAGACTAAAACTAGAAAGATCCCTCTCGGCCTACAGTATGGTGGGATGCCTGAGGCCATTCAGAGTGACTGAACTTCTAATAGTTTTAAGGTAATTTAAAGGAACTTTTCTCTTCATCAGCCAATTAGTGTTCCAGAATATTCTTCTGTGAGACAATTTCATCCTTACCCCATTCATGGTATACAAATCTTTTTTCAGGAGTTTATAAGTAAGGCGTTCAACCCATTGCAAGATACGCTGGGACTGGTAGTACCACTAGTCAGTAAGATTCAGCATTGGGCCTGATTTAATAAATACCCTTGCTCCAATTTTTTAAATAGTTTTATTTATGCATATTACTCATTTTTCCCTTTCAAGTCATGTTCACCAAAATAATTTTTCCGTCATTTTGGCTGCTGTGTCTCTGGGTTCAGGTTTCCGGCTGAGTCCCTTAAGGTATGGTAAAAAAGTAAAAAATCCTGAAGAGATTCAGCCGCTCCTATGGAGGTGAATGATACAAATCTGTATATGCTGTAATATTAAAACAAAACTAAAGTTCCACTTTTAGGAATCCACGTCAGGCCGTTCATTATAGCAGAAAGGGCCAGGTGATGTCCATTCTGCAATAATCTCCACTTCCTGCCTGATCGCTTAGGTTTCTGGCAATAAGCTGAGTTGCACATAAGCAGCGTCAGCTTTGGTTGCCAGGATACCCGGCATTCCGGGCTTTCTTTGTGCATGCTTGGCCTGGCCAATCATGATAGCCCATGATCACCTGCTGGAAAAAAAGAAAGAAGATGGCGGCGCCCTGCGAGTGAACGGGAATAGATAAGTAGCATGGTCACTGAAAACACATGAACTGAATCATATACAAAAACTTGCACACTTTTTGACTATACAGTATAACTTGAGAATATATGAATTTTATGTGACTTTTAAAGTAAATCGTTCTTTAACAGAGTTGTGAACTGCTAGGATCAAAGAGTTTAAAGTGAGATCAGATGATTAGATGATGTTACTGTTGGGCTGCTTTCTAAAAATGAATCAGCAATACATCCCTCGGCTTAATTTGTTTTGTAGATTTATGCTTGTGAATGTGACCTGTTGCTTTATGAATATATTTTCTTAGCAATTATCATGTCACACTGAAGGGGGAAGGGGAGGGATCTGTCATAATGATGCAAAACACTGGTATATGGTAAATCGAAAATGTGTGGCAGAAACACCAATGCCTTGACACCTGCTTGTCTTTTTAGTCCTCTTTATTTGAAAGTGTTTGGAAAAGTGTGAGAAAGGATAAGGATCATACCTATTCCTATAGGGTGGGTAATAGGAATGGTGCTGAGGTCAGGGATCAGATCCAGGACACTTATTGCAAGAGCAAAAGTAAAGCTGTCCTACCCACCTGTTTTATATTTTGTATTGCAATTGTGGGATGAATGGACCTTTAACTGTAGCTTAGGGGGAATAGAATCTCATAAATAAGGAAGGACATATTAAATACACTGGGATTTGGGGGGAACATTTGGGGTAATGTGGCTCTTGGGGGGTTGTATTTTTGCCATTTTCTGGGAATAGGTTCTACATGCCACAATTTATACTATCCCCAAAAAGTGCCCAATAGGTGCTATAGTACAGCAAAGCGCATATGTTTAGAATCAAAACTAATTTTACATCCAAAATACCAAAAATTAACAAATATTTATGCAGTATACTCATGAATCTCTATTATAAAATCTTCACTGGAAAGAAAAAAAAGATTTTGAGCGATAAGTTAGCAAATAATATCTGGGAATGCAATTATCACAAGAAGCTTACGTGAACCGACATGTTTGTAGAATGAAAATCAAATATCACCTAATATGCCATTTGCAATGAGTTTATTGCATTTGGTGTCTGCCTACATTAGGAATATCTGCGTCCTTTGGGAGAAACTATCTACTTGGCATGTATGAGTTTATTGTGTTAACAGAAGTAATGGAACATAGTTCTGATATGAGTGTTTGGTATTAGGGTGGAGTGAGCAGATTTAAAAGAATTGTAGATAAGAGTTTGGTTGGGGTCCAGATTTTCGCCCTGCAGTCCTAACACACAAAAAAGGTTTGTTTTTCACCTCTTTGTTTTACCTTTCCAGAGAGCAAGCAGTACATAATAATGCAGCACGTGATGTGGTTACTGCTTCCTGGGGTGGGATTCTACCGTTTCATAAATAAATTCCTGGGAATAGCACATTTGCATTACAAAAAAAAAATGTTTGTTTAATTAGGGCAATCCTTGTGTCTTTGGGTGGCTCCTGCCTATTCCTGATTTATAACAAATGCTTTTAATGGATTGCATGAAATGTGAACATGGGTTACTTAACTAAGAAGTCTAAGTTTATAGGAACAGTTCTTTTCTATAAAGTCAATGCACATGATGACCTTTAAGACGAACATTTACCTTATCATCTTCTTGCTTGTTAGTCATAGATGTTTCTGCGACCCCTAAAATACAGTAAAACATAATCAGGAGCTTGCTTTGAGTACCTAGGGTCAATGATGGGTTTACAGGAACAAAATGTTATGTGTCTTTAAAGCCCAAATAAACGTTAAGCAAAAGATAAATATATTTAAAGTCTTATGCCAAATATCAAAAAATATTGGGAAAAGAATAGAACTCAGTGCTTTTATCACTAAGTTAAAGAGACTTCCTGTCCGATTGTAAAAAGATTTATTCTACAGAAAGGGAGGCAAAATGTACAACAGGCTTACAATTTAACTAAATTCTGGATAACAGTAAACATCTTTTTTTAGAATTAAGAAAAAAGGTTTGGTTGGACGTATACTTTCATGGGTAATAATTCCTTACAGCGGGGCCTGGCAGCATGCTGTAAAGAGGGACCTCTTTGTGTGGAATAGATGGTCCATTTGCATCCTCATTCTTGTTGTTGAGTCAGATCCATAGTTCTACAATTAACATACCTCATGCTATTTTAGTCCTACTAAGACTGTGTGGCTCATTTCTAAAGAACTTTAAAGGCAAGTTTAAAAAAGATGTGTGACTGTGTACATGTGCTGCAGTAACTCACACATGGTTGTATAATACCATGCACATCTCACATCTTGAATATGTCACTTCAAGTAAGTAGGAGCATTTGGGAATCATTTTGCAGAAAGTGACAAGTCACTTTTGGCTGCATGGTTGCATTCAGTAAAATTGTACCATGACTACAATCACAAAATAGGGAACTAACATTCAGCAGCCCCTATACCTTTCTAATGAAAATTCACAACTTAAGCCACTTCAACAAACCCTCTTCCTGAAGTGTAACACTTGAAATGGAAATAACAGATTCTGTCACCTGACTTCAGAAAATGATTTATGTTACTGTCACAAGGATTTTGTATAGTAAAAGTTGTGACAGTAACATTTGAAGGTTTTTTAAATTAATATGTTATGTGTTTTTTTTTGTTTTGTACTGGGCTTTATCTGCCCTGCCTTGACTTTATTTTGACATGACTTGACATCAATAGTGATCAATCGTTTTTCTTACCTCCATTTTGTTTATTGACTGTGGCATATGTAGGGAAATCTGAAGAATAAAACATGATCAGAAGCAACAGTAAAGCAAGTGTAAAATACTCATATATACATTATAAACCACTGAATATATTAATGACCATAGAGCCCACCACGTTTCATGGTTTACATCTATCTATAATACAATTATTAGCATGAAACTTTCACAACCGCTTTACCCTACAGGAACCCCTATAGTCAGGTTATGGGAAAACCTGACTAAAGCCATTTGTTTGAGGTATAGTGGGAAACATGCCCTTATAATGCTGGACATGGAGCTTTTACAGTGGTGGTCAGAATGCCATCCTTACGTACTGCTAAAAAAATCATTGGTATATTACTGCTGCCTGGGTCAGACTGCATATTCCCTGGAAATACAAGCATCATTAAATGGGAAGTCACAGCCATAAGAACCCATAGGAACTTCTGGAAAACATTAGAGTTTTTTGGAACCCTGGTTGAAAATGGCTGAATAATTTCATTATCAAGGTAATGAAGGGAGAAAAGAGAACAAAATATAAGCAACTTCAGTCTATCCAGGCTTATTGAACATGAGTACATAGGCAGCTTGGCACTAGATTTGTAATGGCCTGCTGGTTGGCTGGTGAATTTTTAGAAAAATGCGAACATTGCCCTTTTGGTTCTTACGTTTTTTTTTTAGCTGCTCATATATCAACATCCAGCCTACCACTCACAATATGCTTTCTTATTTAATGAGAATATGGTAACCACTTTAAAGGCCCAAGAGATTTGGGATTTGGGAGGGTCAGCTTGTCAGCTTGTACTGTATTTCATTGTTAGCTTTTCCTATGTGTTCATTATTCCATCTGCCAGCTTGTGCTCTATGTTTACTTCTTTCTTTTTAGCAGAAAATGTTTCCTGCTCTGTATATAATTCTGTGCTATCAGCAAATAATTAGATGGGGCTGAGATCAAAGTCCTGGGCTTGCCGACAAGATGGATAAAAATTATGCTCAGCAGTGAACCTTGATCGTTTACTGTCAACACAAACACATTCATGTCCTAAACTGTTTTTTAGTGAAACGGTAATATGAATGTTAAAGATGGGATCAATAAAAATACTTGTGTTAGCAATTTAGAACTAAATGTGATCTATTTTTCCCAGTGGGCTGCAGACATTGTATGGTATTTGTTTAGTAGATGATGCAGAGCCTATGTTTATGTTGGAAATACATAGCATTCTAAGGTTTGGGTTCCAAGCATTAGCTTGGTCATAGGCAGATATTTCTGTATCCCTGATACTTGTTCTGCTCACCCATGTGTGTTTAACATAAATACTACAGCCTTCTGAAATTAACCTGAAATCTGTTACTCCATAAATAGGTGAATAATCTTGATCCACCTGCTGGTGTTCCAAAAACATTAAAAATGTCTTTCTTCAGTACAGAGTGCCTCATATTGCTTTTTGAGTGCCTAATAAAACCTACATGCAACCCAAAGCCGTAAAAATTGCTAACGATGATTAAAGCTGGAGAAGCGATGCATTTATGCAACAAACTATGAAGATTAACCTCTAAGCTATTAAAGAGTGCCAGTGTGACTTGGATACAAAGTGAAAGATACGTAAATTGCAGAATATCCCACCATGTTATAAGAAATTGGTAAAATGTGTTATAAATGTGTACTGATCTATAAAACAATTTTTGGCAACCATTAGTACTGTATCTTGTTAAAACATTATTTTGGCAAAAAAATTGCTGTCTTTACAGTTTATATGCACTTTAACTTGTAAATGAAACCTCACATACAGAAATCCCATCACAAGGGTACCACCCACTTGTAGAACTACATCAATTTTTTTTCTAGACCACAAGCCACAAACACACAATTAATCTACTAAGAATTTCTGTGCGCTTCCTAGTTTCTAAATGTATGCACATTTACCAATCAACATACCAAATAATCCATTATGAATCACTATGATTATTCAATATACAAACTACTTATTCCAAAGTTGATCTGTATTACTATGGTTCAATACATTTGTTAACCAAATCAATGAAAAACCCATTCGAATATTAACATTCTAAGCAAACATTAAACACGATTGACAGAAAAGCTAGTTTTAATATTCTTTCTAATAAAAATAGAGTACAAACAGAGTATCAGAGACAGATAGAGTACTGCTCTTGGGTTTGCTGCCTCCAGCCTTGTGCCTCAAGTCTACAAAAATCTTTCTCCACGTCATCAATCTTCCAAAGAGCCCTTCAAATTATATTAATATTTATGCTTTTATATATAAGAGCCTTGTCTGACAACAAAGGCAAGCATAGTGAACATTTTTCAAGGCCTCCTAACGAGACACCTAAGGCATCATGAGACATCTTGGTTTTTGGGTTTTTAGCACATAAAGTGACTGCAGCCAAGTAATATGTTGGAACAATTAGTAGATAAGGATAAAAGAAACAATCTATTTTCCTTGAAGTACTTTGCAATTCTTAAAGTTTATAGATACTAACAAGATCCACAAGACTATGAGTACAGTACATACACTACAAACATACTATTTATGTAAAGTCAAATTTCTACTTTACCTAGGTGGTCTTCAGGTTCATTTAATCTGTGGAGGAAAGATTTGATTAGTTCAGGCATGCTACCAGTTTTCAATGCTGATTTATTTATTCATAGAGATTTTTTATTAGGAAAATTATTATTGGGAACACATTAGTTTGCAAGCAGTGTATTCACCCTACAGAAAATTTGACTTGAAAGAGAATACTTAGGGAGCATACTGGACTTTACACAGATACTGTTTTATTCCAGATCCTCCCTCTTTGATTCAAATTCCTTGTATGACTATGTTTGAATATAGCAGTAAGAGTATAAGATGACGGTGAGGTCGATGCTCAGTCAGTTTTCTTTTGACAGAAAAGCTAAGAATAGCAGAGAATAATGTCAAAGTAGCTCAAGGTATATTTAATATCTGACTAAACATATGTCTATGCAATATTGCATATTGACCTGACTAAAATAGGAAAAATGTATTTTTTTATTCTTAAAAAATAAATAAAGGAATATGAAACTCCATCTATACATCTGCTTTAACATTCACCTCAAAATAAACAGACATTTAATATGAGCTATCAGCTATTATGAAACATCTGTCTTTTTATGTGATGATAAATGTAGGGATGAAGGCACCGCTTACAGGCATACTGATCTAGACATTCAATTACTGTGTTCAGGAACATAAAATCTAGAAATCCAGAACATTAAATTATTAATTAATAATTAATAATTAATAATTAATTAATTATTAATTATTAAATAAAAACATATATCAATTACGTCAATTACATCCCGAACAGGGCCAAAGTTGTCAGAAAAAAAAAAAGTTTTATGTGCCTATTGTTATTTATATATATATATATATATATATATATATATATATATATATATATATTCTCTTTTGTCTAGTCACACATTTTTAAACTGTGGAACTATATTCAGGATTTTTTGATTTATTAAATATTAAAATATTAAAATTTTAAAATATACAGGAATTATTTATTTTGGCAAGCAAGTATACACATAGCATCTAGTATATATCTGGTATAGAGACTAAAGAGATTGGGAGAGGTGGAGGCTTAGGGGAAAAGTCAGTAATTTATTTTCTTGCATGATTCTTAGTTTATCATGACATTTTGCTAATATATGTTTATGTTCCTGTATATATAAAAAAAAGTACACAAGATATATATACCCCTGAAGAAGCCCATCAAGGGCGAAATGCGTCAGGTTAAAAAAGGCTGCGTGGGAAAAAAAGAAAAAATATAATCGCTCCCACTTGTTTCTTTTTTACATATGGTTTGCAGTACTTTTTTGTTTAAATGCAAACTATGGGATACGGTATGAATACTGCGTAGGGTCTTTCTGTCTAGAATAAAGCAATTACACCTCATGTACCGAGGTGACAAAATAATTAATAACTGTATATGCAAAAAATCATTATTTATTGTTTAATATGTTATCAAAATGAAAAATACAAGTTTTTGTTTGCCAAAAAACTCGACTTTTGAATTGTTGTTAATTTATATCTGGCACATCTTCTTTTGCTTTTACTTTTTTATTTTGATTAGTTATTATATAGTAACAACATAAATATCACTCAACTAATAATGCAGTGTAATTTCACAAAATTAAAAAACAAAGTTTGCTGTTACAAATGCAGCCACAGCTGCAAAATCTGATAGCAAAAGTTCCTAAGAAATCTATTGCTCACAGATGGTGACCATATACTGTACAATGTTTCATTGCTGTGGTTTGAGCGAGCTTCATAAAGCTTTGACAAAAACTTTTTTTTAAACTTTTAAGCTCCAGTTTTGGATATATTGAGAGTTCTTCGTGAATTTAGAAAATTAGCTGAAAAATTTGAAATTGCTTTATAAAAGCTGTCTGCACCCACTGTTCCTAAATCACATATGTTAAAATAAGCATGCACAGGTCTTAAACTTTTTAAGGCAGGAGCCAGTCTAATGTTTACAGAACACTCAACTATGCTGCAGGAAAGTCACACATCCTATATGTTTTGGAAGACAATGTTTGTGAAGCAATATAGCTCAAAGAATCTAAAGTGGTCTGGACTACTCTGCGAGCTTACACAAGCTTTACAAACCAAGGTCTATTTCTTATCATTAAATAACATTCATAAGTAAAAGTTAAACATTAATGGAACATTGGATACTTTCAGCTTTACTTACTTCCTTGTTTGATAGAAAAATAAGGGATAGGAAATCAGTGAAAGCCAACATAACCAATGTCACAATACTAGTTTCAATTCACTACTAAAAAATACATTTTGGTAGGAACTTACCTCCAAAATAACAACAGTGCACCAAGAGATACATCATAATTTGTTTCCAAGTATTTTTTTTTCAGATTGAGAAGTTTTTTTTAATTGCTGCTTATTTCCCACTGGGGAGATCGCTTTGCAATTTCTTTCTGATGCAAGGCCTGATTTATTCAAGCTCTTCATGGGAGAATCTGGGTGATCCAGCAAACTTAGAATGAATTTCCTAAAAAAACTTTTGCCATTAGATTAAAAATGTTTTTAATTCTGGACCAGATCCATTCCAGGTTTGTTAAATCACTTAGGTTCTCCCAAAAAAAAAATATATCTTCTCCAGCCTTGGAGAGATTTATTAGTGTCACATGGACAATAAATGAGGGTGACGGGTGTCATAAGGAAAAAAAACATTTTCAACTTAACTACTTCAATGCCTGCACGTGACTTTGCATTCACATGTGTTGTTACCATGAGGGATGGTAAGGCAGTGTAATTATTAGTATGGGTTGCCCAAAGATCTAAAAATTTGTTCATGCTGCCCTATGGTGCAGGCCGATGTAGTCAGAGGGTGCATAGAGGGAGCATTGGAAATTAATAGCACCGATGATATATGATACTGTGTGTTGTGCACAATTTAATCTTTGCACAACACACAGTATCATACATTGAGTATAGTGTGTGTAAATGCATGTATTCCCATAACAGGTGTGTGTACTGGTCCTAGGACCACAATTTAGAAAAACTCTGATGGAGGTTCTAACTCTTCCTGTTACTCTGACAGCAATCACAATTTAATCTTTCACCATTCTATTTAAACTAACAAATTATTTTGATGCAGCTCCCTTCAATAATATTTTAAAACAAAAGTAGATTGGTAAATCCTAAATCATTTGAATTAAGTAGATAATTGGATAATTGAATTCTTACATTTTTGTAATTATTGTTAGTTACAAACATTGATAATAAAATCACAGCTCCTAGAATTATAGTTATTTAAAAATTATCACAATGTTTGAAGGGCACATTGACTGAGAATTTAAATAATGACAAAATAAACAATTTTAAATTAATATACATTAAATTGACAGACAGTGAGTTATTCCACTTTGTATGTAACAAATAGGGCTTCTGCTTCTCATTAAAGGAGTAGTTCACATGCTTTTATTTTCTTCTTGCACATTTCTTTGCATTTTGAAAAATTCACTAGATTTAAAACAAGCTATTCCTTTATTTAAATATGATATGAAATTGTTTCTATGCACAGATAGCAATTAGAATGGCTGGATCAACCAATGCTTGAACAACAGTGGGCCTATTTCCTGCATCTTATGGTCCTAAGCTATCTCCCCTTTGGAGCTCCCACCATAGGAGTTTCTCCTTTTGCTGCTTTTTTTGACATATATATATGAAAAAATATATGAGAAAAATAATAACAGAGCAGGATGGTTTAGGTCTCTTAATATTTCTTAACACATATGAAAATGTAGTTGTGATTAAACTTGCCAAAATTTATTCTGAGCTGAGAAATACGTTTAAAGTTGACCTACCCTTAAATATTAGAAGTTACTTTTCCACAAGTCTATACATTACCCATACTTTCTTACTAGATCCTCCTATATCATGAAGTACATTTTGTTAAACAAATATACAAAGGACTCCATCCTTGTTTCCACATGATGTGTAGTTGTACACAATAGGGATATCAAGAGTTCCCTTCTGCCTAAACCTGACATTAATAAGGACTACAGCAAGTAGAAGTTGAAAAGTACAGAGAAGTTGCACTCAAATGATAGTGTCTCTAAAAGCAGTGTGACTCCACCTTTAATAGAATCAAGCCTATTTGTACATATGTGACTTACCTTTTGTTATCCGCACTGCGTTTGTCTGCAGGACACAGAAAGTTTTTAGTTGGAGAGAGAATAAGAAAGCAAAGAATATTTAGAATTACAGATTACAAACAGCCCAGGTGCAATGTCTGGATAAATATTTGCATGAACCATATTTCTGCCAATTCCTAATTTAGAAAGTAAGCTTCCCTTTTACAACTGTCAGTAGACACGTAGCAGTGTATGTGTGCAATGTGTACTGAAAACAAATTCCACTTTTTAGATTATCCCTAAGAAGATTTCCTCTAGTTTAGTTATTGATCTATTTCTGTATACAGATCACTATGGATTTGAAGCAACGGTTTCTAAATTTAAATAAGAGAAATATAATAAATTTATTATATTTTGCTGTGTTAGAAATTAATATATGATCACTTCCTTGATGGGTTTAGGTGAAATATTAATCATTCCTAAAAGTCTGTAAGCATCTTTATGTCTAATTACCTTCTGTACGTTCTGTCTCTTTTTCATGTAGATACACAGTTTCCACTGTAATGCAGGGGTGCTGGGAAATGTAGTTCTGCATCTATTGTTTCTGTGTGAAACATGATTGACCTTGACCTTCCCACTGGCCCATATTTTTTTCCTAATTCTTCTTCTATACACAGTGTGTATTTACTAATCAATCCCATTGCTAATATAATTTGCCTTGTTTCATTTTGTGTTAGTTGGGTAATAACTGCGTACTCACACCAAAATCAATGGTTTAGTTCAAGTCATCTTTGACAGCGTTATGTCTACAAAGGTATACATTGTGAAAGCCACTATGAACAATATGAACTTCCTTTATTTATCTAATAATTATAGCTCTGCTTGCAAGATTTATGTATTGGACTCATGTGGGACTTCTCAGATACAATAATGGGAAGTGGCAGCCAAGAAATGGTCTTCAGTTTTTAAGAAATAGGCTTTTAACTGCAGAATATCACAGTTAATTCATAATGTGTAGTTATTAAATTGGTGGTCTTTTAACCTATTGAGTATTTTTATCAACGCATAGTGAAGCTTTAGGAAATTAGTAACCTGTTGAAATTTAAATCTACAAAACAGTATTTTTCTATTTCCTATCATAGCATCAGCAAGTGTGGAGCCTTTAGTTAACATTTCTTTTAAAGGTTTTCAAATTTCTTCTAGCAAGAGGAAGTAAAGCCAGAGACTCTGGTATTAGCTTTATTTAAGGGGAAATTCTGTGGTCTTGTGGATCTATTCCTACATATTGTCAAGTTCTGTAAAGACTGAATCACAAATCAAGTTAGGCAAGGAAGCACAACATGGCAGTAGTCAACCACCATATAATGGTAAGGCTACCAAATAGTTACAATAGCAACTTGGCTGCCACTGGTAATGTGTTTTCTAATATATATATATATAGTGAATATAGTATTTCTATTTCAGAAAATTACATTTTATTATTGGAAAAAAAAAAAAAACATTATTAATCAAGACAGAATGTCATAATATGTCTTTTGCTCAGAGTGCAGAGGTTCCATGCAGTGGTGTTGAACAAGGGACAGAATAAAACAGTGGAATGAAAATATGTTAGCAATCAGGGTTCAGGATACACAATGGTTGGAAGGAGAAGACAAACAGCCAAACACGGATGTGGTGACAAAAACAAATACTTTTCAGGTTATAGAGTGATAATTTAATATACTACTATATATATTGTACTACGAAACACATAGCAGACTATTTGAGTTCAAAGTAAAGCAACTACAAAAGAATACTTGCAACCCATAAGAATTTGTCTTTATTACATGAGGGCGCATTTGGTTTATTAATTTTACTCATGCTTTCTAAGGCCATAAATTGAGCCTGATTTTAGCCAATATAAAGCATTTTAGGTGCTGGCTAAGATTTTCCAAGCTATTTAGTTTTCAATGAGAAAAACTTTCTCTGTGCTGTTCTCTGATTATGTTTAAGTTACTAACTAATTTGTCTTTTTCTGACTTCATGGTATCTCCCATTTCACTGTCCAATAGGACTGCTTTAGTGGGCAGTAGAGACACTCAATGGACAGGAAGAGTAGGCGGAGCTTAGTCATTAAGTCAAGGAAAATCAGACCCCAAGTCCCCAGCAGCAAAGTTACAAATTAGGTACTTTGGAGAGACTTTTTTGGCTGGGAGAGGAACAGATATTAACACGCAAACTACAAATATCAATAGATTAAAGGCTGAGTGCACACATCTTATACATATTAAGTTAAGAAGAGCAGTAGTAACGCAATGAAATGAAGTTTAGTTCACAGAAAAAAGGTTAAAATAAAAAAAACTCACTTTTCTTCACAATAAAGAAGACAATGATTCCAATTAAAAATAGAGCAGCCAAAACCCCAATAACGATACCAGCTATTTCACCACCGCCCAAACCATCTGTAGGAGGAAGAACATTAGTGAAAAACATTAGGATGCCTATTTCAGCAGTTTTTTTTTTATAATGGGCATATTTTTTATCATCATTCTTAATATATTTGACATCACAGTGAGTTGCAGTGCCATTCATTGAAATCTGAACTCCAGGCATTTCATATAAGGTTGCAGTGTAACCTTATATGTCTATTGAGATTTACTCAACTCTACCACACAACACAACCCTATCTAAAAGGTCATAAAACTTGGACAGTAAAAGGAGAAGCAGCAGGGCAGTGAACTGATCTCTATTACTTTGCTGATTGGCATTTTGCTCTTAGTCTGAGCTTTGCTGTACAGGAACCACAAGAGTCCTATACCGATTCGATTTTGAAACTCACATTGCTTACATTAAAGAAAAATATTTAATAAATGCATTATTACAGAGCTGAATTATTTGTTTATATCAAGTTTACCTTTAAAGTTTTACTTAAACAATATTTTTAATATTTAGATTCCCAAACATTATTTTTTAGGTCTCACAAAAGTAGACTTGACTTACTTTTTTTCACCTGGACATTGAAGGTAAAGGTCTGACTTCCAATAATATTTTTGGCTATGCATTCATATTTTCCAGCATCCTTTATAGTCACATCAGAGATCCGGAGTATAGAGCTAAAATTGGTGTTCTCCACTTTTGTGTTAGTTAGGATTCCCTCAGGAGTTCTCCATGTAAAATTAGCTGGCAATCCATTTACCAGGTTCAATGTTAGTACTAGTGTCCCTCCTACTGTTGTTTCAGTGATCTTGTCATTGTTATGTCCTAGGGGTTTTGGAGGTTCTGATGAAATAAAGATATAACGTGCATAGAATAAACCAGATTTTTACAGCATGGTTCAGGATAAAATAACACTTCAACATGTTGCTGCACAATACAAAGACCAAACAAAGTGTGTTTTTTGTACGATTTCAGCTTAGAACCAGGATTTTAGAAACTGCAGAACCAGGAACAAGAGAAGGAAAATGATTTTTGTAAGGCTGATCAGGTGGTGATATCTACTAAGATCAGACAATGACAGAATTATCTTATACTTCAGTAATCATACACCCAATAGAACAATGTTTCTCAACCAGTGTTTCATAGAACTCTAGGTTTCTTCTAGAGGTTGCTGGAGGTTATTTGAACAATGGCCAGCTTGTGACTCTCAGATCAGTTTAATAGATACCAATGATCGTTTTTTAGTTATCTGTAATGGTGACATTCTTCCTGCTGACCAGCACACTAATGTAATGTGAGTGTTGAGGATATAATAAAGTTTTGAGTCTCCCTGAAAGTTATTTCAAGGGGTTCCCCCACATTAAAAAGGTTGAGAAACATTGCAATAAAATATTTCCTGATAATAGTTCTTGATACAGAGAACGTTAACCTGTAACAAAGCTGCACACTTTAAGAATATGCAAAACCAAATGCTAAAATTCTATCTAAACATTAACTCATCAATGTTAATTATAAATACAAAATTACTAATTAGATTAGTGATTCTACAGTGAAGGTATTTTTTACAGGTACTTTGTTGTATATTATTGTCACCATCAGAAAATCAGCCCTGCTAGAGTGAATTTAGACAAGATGACGTTACAATGACGCTGCAGAACCACAGAAACACTGAGATGCAAGAAAAAATTAAATAAGTGAAATGAAGAAATGTTAGTGCATGCCAACTGTTTGTGATATAGTTCAGCAATTAAATGTAAACTAGTAAAGGGTTTCTTCTACTTTTCCTTCTCATGCTTCCCTATTGGTCACATGAATGATTTTTATGAGCACAGTGAGGGATTCTGAGGCAACATGCCCCCACTACTGGCACATATAAAAACTAGCAGAATTTGCATGCACTTTACACACAGTGCCAGCAAATTCAAGAGTTTGCCATGATTAGTTATGACTTCTTGAAATCCTCAGCCTCGCATTACATATGACGTACGACTTTTGTTTAAATTGTTATAGAGCATCTTGTCCTCCTCTCCATAACACGTCAGTGGGGTACTATAGTCCCAGGCTGCAGCTTAGTGTTCTCCATTCTGAAATAGTTGTGCATCTCACAAATGTTCCAATCTTAGCTAGGACACTATCTGCATGGAGTTTTCAGGTTCTACCTGTGTTTGCGTGGGTTTCGTCCGGGTACTCCAGTTTCCTCCCACATTCCAAAAACATGCAGTTAGGTTAGTTGGCTTCCCCCTAAAATTGACTTTAGACTATAATAAAAGACATGACTGAGGTAGGAACATTAGATTGTGAGCTCCTTTGAGGGACAACTAGTGACATGACTACGGACTCTGTACAGCGCTGCATAATATGATCGCACTATATAAATACTGTGTAATAATAATAATAACATCACCGACCAGTTTATTCAATGTTTATTATATTCTTCTTACCATTGCACCCTATTTCTGCTGACGTCTAAGAAGAGATAATTCCTCATCTAATATTGGGATCTGAATTCTGAAATGTGATTTGTTAAGCCATGTTCTGATCATGTCGCTTAATTCTAAGTATCTAAGTGTGTACAGTATCTACACTAACCTGTGTTCTGTATGCCTTAACCTTTTTCTGCTGCTAGATGGGCAGTATCATTCAACCCACAAACTAATTCATCTCTCTCTCACTTTGCTTTCTCTTTATATCACCTTGCTTGCTTGTCTGTATACAAACAAATAGGCCCCCTTATACCTGCCTGCTGATAATGCAGAAAGCTAATACCAGGTCCAATTCAGGAATTACACTGCCTATATTTTCTAAATACATTTATTAATGATAATAATGAAGCTGCAGTAACTTCCATTTCTGCCTAGATATAAGCTTCAAATGGACATATCTGGCACTCACCAAATACAATTTCACATTGAGATGTTCGACCCAGTTGATCTCCAAGGCAGGTTAGGGTTGATCCTCTTAAAATATTGTAAGGGACCTTGGAGGTTATATTGTTTGTTTTTGTGTCAGTTATGTTGCCGAAGATCAGGGACACATTAGCAGCTGGTTGTCCTCCAGACCAGGAACAGCCAAGCTCAACATCCTGACCGATAGGTCCCACGGTGCATTGTATTTTGTCTTCTGGTTTCCCTATGAAATGTAATTGAATTTCAGCTTAGCCAGTGGATTTTGCATTATCATCAAAATTTAATCTACTGTAAATGCTTTCTTTTGGGTAATTTCACAAGTAAACAAGCAAGAGAAAACTTTGTACATATAAATGTTAGAAATTAGTCCATGAATAGAGATCTGTGTTTGTTTTTCACGTGAACCAGAATCTGTCCCAATCATCCCCAATCATCCTAAAAAAACTATTTGGCCTAATTTTTTTGTCCTCTTGAAGAAAACCTGTGCTTTGGTCACGTGGTTCAAAACAGTGTAAATTGTGATGAGAAAGAAACAATCCTCTCTGGGTGATCTTTGCTAGTAATTTTTACAAACTTTATTACAAATTCCTAGCTTCTTCTTTTCTCAATAAAGAACTGTTGGGTTTATCACTTATAATGCAAACTGATACCTGAAAAGGTCTAACGACCTGGTACCTACTGTAGAAAGTTGCAGTTTCAGCTTCATTTAAAGAGGTAGCTAAACTTAAAGGGATATCTCACCTAAACTGAAATTGGCATTGCAGGGGCCTGAAACCTAATTTATACTTGCTGCACATTTCTGAGAACAAATACTAGGCCTACAATATAAGCTGGAAATTAGATTTTCAGGGGGCTTTTCTTATAATAACTGTACAGAATGCCTGCAGCGATGTTACTTACATGGCATGGACACTTCAGCCAAGCTGTATTACCAAGTCCCGTCCTCTGGAAACAGCACTGACAAAATACCTAGGCATCAAATTTAGCTCAGTATATATCTTACAAATGTATTTAAATACATTCCTATGGAGCAGAGGTTAAAATTTGTCTGGTGCTGTGCTTTCAGAAGCCACTATGCGGACAAGACACAGTCAGTAGCCTTATGGGTAGGTGGCTTTGTGCTACCCCTTGAAAGCCATGCCACCCACAGTACATTTGGGTGTGTATGGATTACGCTCAACTTTCTAGTGTTGAGCTCCGATTAAGAGCACTAGTTGCTAAATTATCTTTGGCTGAAGTGACTGGGTTAAAGTTTTGATCCCTTCACCCATCCAGTCCTTTGCAAGGAAAAACTATGTTTTACACGATACCTTGAACTTAATAGGAATTTTTTTCAAAATGAATTTTCATCATATTTTTAATAAATCCCTTTCAGCTGATAATTCACTTTACTAAATGAACAACCTAAATGAGTTCATCCACCCCACTGTCTTCGAACAGGCCTGCAGATGGAAAAGTCCTCTGAAATTGGAAACGCTTGAACTGTTCCAGATTAGTTATTCTAAACCAATGAATGAAAAATGATTTGTGGAACTTCTAGCTGAGCCATTTGTGATACCAGACTAGCCCAACTGACCTATCCCAGTGGGGATAGTTCTAAGGGACCATATATTCAAATTAACGAGCTAAAACGTGCTAAATACCAAAGCAATAACCATTTTTTAGCCAAGTGCTGCTTTGGCTTTCATTGCTGTTAATAACATCCAATATAACTTTTGTAATCCACTTTGGATGTGCTTTTACAGGTTTCAAATGCTAGGCCATGCAATATTACATCATGCAAATAACAATAAAAATCAAATACTTACAGGCCAAGTTGAGGCTAAGGGCGTTGCTTTCCTCATTCCCTAACAGATTAGATGCTTCACAGGTGAAATTTCCAGTATCATTCCTATAGACGGGGCTGATAAAGAGATTGGAGTGTGGGGGGGAATCACCGTGTGATAAGTAATACCGGGAATCTGCAGGTAATGGTTCTCCGTTCAATTTCCAGAGAAAGGTGATGGCTGATCCCTTAGCTGAGCAATGCAAAGTCACAGATTCCTCCCCAGCCCAGATGTATGATCCCAATGTGTTACTGGTCAGTGTCACTGAAGAGACCGGAGCTGTAATTTACAAGAGTCATTGTTACTACAAGTCAGAAAAATATAAAAACTATCTAATAAAACTAGCTAATATGGTGCAAATATATTGTCATTACTGCAATTTTTCAATTACAGGTTGACAATAAAAAATCCAGCAACCTTTGGACCTAAGGTGTGCACAGTTCTGGAAAATTCGGGATTTTTAAAAGTTATACTTACCTCCACACACAGGCCAGTCTTCCTCCCACAGCACCCAAACATCTGACAAAGTTCCGGGCAGCAGGCAGCAGGGAAGTCTCAACATGTATTTAGTGTAGCAAGCAAGACCTAACAGCTGCTTATGCAGAACAGAGCCATGAAAACATTAGTGGCCCAACAGTGTACTACAACCCCTGTATTGAAAATGCAATCCGAAATTCATGCTGAGAAACGGATTTTCGATGGCTGGATTTTCGATTGTTAAACTGTACCATACCACACTAATGTAAATTTTTAATTTACTTAAAAACAGAGAGCTGAATTACTGGTAATAAAAAATGTAAAATTATACAATTGTTTTACACTTACAGGCCAGATTGAAGCTGACTCCATTACTGGTCTCGCTGTTTATCCAGTTTTTGGCAGTACAGGTGAAAGTTTCATTGTCTTTATCAGAGACCGGACTGATTGTGAGGACTGTGTTATTCTCACTAAGGTGGTAATTGTGGTCTTGGGGCAGTGGTGCCCCCTGTAGGCTCCAGGAGTAAGTGACATCTGCACCACGAGCGGAACAGTTTAGAGATACTGAATCTAGTCCTGGCCACACCAACTCCGATGCATTGCTTGTTAATTTCACATCAGAAACTGGAGCTGCAAAATAGAAAACACATTTTAGGTTTCTGTGCAAACTCACTTTAAAACCAGAAACAAACACAGATTTTTCTCTCACAAAGTGCTGTGTACATTAGATATAGCATTAAACATATTTTCTGTTGCTGCTGAACCAGTTTATAGCTTTCCTGTCCAATCCACTATTTACCAGAATTTAGTATTTACTATGTCATTATGACACCAAGGTGGACTTGGGCAAACCAAATTCTATTCCTACCATAAGAGCTGCAGATGACCTTATTCTCTCCTTTTTATTTACACTGATTTATAAATGATACGTCCATTACCAGAAACCACCTGCCTAATATTGGGATTAGGATTGATTTACTAAAGTCAGCGCCTTTAGTGAAATGACCTATCAGTAGAACACAGCTTGAGCAGGACTGCAATGCCCACTACACTTACATTGCAGCCCATGCTTCTGCCTGTTAGACCTCATTTTACAGGCAGTGAGAGTTTAGAGCTGTTAGGTACCTCTTGGCTCTGGTCACATGATACTGCCAAAAAAAAGTGGAGGGTTAGGACAGTGGGGTTCAGTATGTGAGGAAGCCCATAGTGGAGAATTTGATAGACTTGTACAGGAGGCCCGTAGCAGGGTAAGCGCAGGGTCACATGACAGGCCTGCTTGTGCTGCTTGGAGAAAAACATTGACACAGAGTGATTAGAAGGCGATACATTGACACAGAGTGATTTTTTAGTATTTTGTTCAGAATCTTTTTTTTCTAGGTTTTTCTCGTTTAAAATTGGGTGCGTCTTATAGGCCGGAGCGTCTTATACGCCGAAAAATACGGTACTGATCCCAATATAGAAACAAGGGAGCCAAATTACCACCCCTCAGAATGCTCTTTTTGGAATATTAAGTCCTGGAAATTTAGTTTGTTTTTACTGCAGGTGGTTTCTGAAGCTCCCTAGGTAAGCAAAGATGGACAGCACATTAGAAAAAAAAATGAATACCTCTGTATGAGGTTTACAAGTCATTTAGGTTCATTGGGTTGTGCTTCTTTAAAAAGTTTAATTAATGTACTCCCTCGTCACATTCCTACTATATTTTTCAGCACAGCTTGGCTGCAGCTGTCCCACTTTCTTTCAAGTTTTCCTATATAAGTAAAAACCTTTTTTTAGACAGTCACGCCTTAGCTTTCAGGATTCCCTAATATATAATCAGAAAGGCACACTCATCTGTCTGGGTGAGGGGAATCTGGCTGAACAGTGGTGTAGAATTGAAGCGACTTACAGCAAGGTGGTTAGATACGTTAAGGAATCCTATATGCCAAGGTGCAGCTGATTGATAGAAGTTTTTACTTACTTTAGGAATGTCACTATTGGTTTAGAAAAAAAAAGACCATAACCCACAAAGGGACACAGAATAATGCTCCCCAAGGTTGGAGAAAATACACTTTCAGTGGAGGGAGGCTGGGTAATACTGGAATGAAATTTTTTCAAAGTCATTTGCTATTTGCTAGCAAATGGTTTGAATTTTCAACTAGTTCCATTCCAGGTTTGCTGGATCACCCAGGTTCACTGATGAAAATGTATCCTCTCCTGTCTTGGAGAGCTTTAATAAACCAGTCCCAATGTTTCAATTTCCCTAGTTGTGCCACTACTAAATTTTATCTAAATATTCTGGTAATTTGAAAATTTGCAACTCCCCAAAAACTACTACATTCCCTTCTGAACAAGGATCAATGAGCTGAATGTCACCTATAACATTTACTGATGCTTGGTGCTGCACAGGTTTCTAGCATCTAATGTAATTGCAGCTCCAATGATATATAAACTGTAAAGTGATTTTGTTTTGATCTCTTGACACAGAAAGGCTGGGACCACACAGACAGTTTCCCCAGTTTTTAACCTCCCGGGCGGTCTAATTATGTCCGTATTTTTATGTCAAAAGTGGTACATTGTTTTGTGTGGAATTTGTTGTTTAATATTTTAGACCTGTAAGTCCTAGGAATAACTCCCGGGTATGATAAAGTTTGAAGCACATATCACAAATTATACTATAACAAATAATTATGAATAATTTTATAAATAAAATTATAAATAAAATAAACTTTATTAAAACATTAAAAAATTAAATTTTTTTAAAAATGTGTCTAAACAAGGGTACAATAATAGAATAAACTTTTGGATTTGTTGATTATTATTAGGATTTATTCTTCATAACTTTAGCACTGTGATCAATGTTTTAAAAGGAGGCCCGTAGCAGGGTAAGCGCAGGGTCACATGACAGGCCTGCTTGTGCTGCCTGGAGAAAAGGGGGGGGGGAGGAGTGCAGCGTGGTTTAAAAAAGTACAGTGAATAGAGAGGGGCTAAGTAGGAGGGCAAGGTCAGAAGTTTAAGGGGTGGGGTGAAATAGATAAAAGGAAGGTGCATCGGAAGGACAGCACAGTTTTTTGGGAAGAAGAAATTGAAGAAGATCTCGTTAGGCATTATGGAGTCTGTGGACACCTTAATGCAGCAGCTTAGGGCTGCAGCGGCGTCACAAGGTGAGGCCTGGCTGCAGGAGAGGGTGGCAGAGGCAGTGGGGGGGGTTAGCAGGGAGCAGAATTTAGTTAGGATGGAAGGGCTGCGGCCTCGGAGAATTAGGGCTCCGGTGCGTCTAAGCCCTGAACCTTTTCACAGGACTCAGCGCCAATCTGGGAGCCCCATTAGGGACCCTCCTAGCGGGGCAGCCGGGCGACGCTTGCCCAGGTCTGCCTCTGGTTTAGGGAGGAATCCCCGTCGCCGGCGGAGTTCTGGCGTGGGGGCTGCGGCTGCCAGGGAGCGTAGCCCCCACTCGGAAGTTGGTGAGGCCTTGAGAGGGGAGGCCTCACCGGAGAATGTCCCCCTGCGGTCGGCAGGGAGGAAGAGAAGGTCGGTTGAGGGGGGGGCTGTGGCTGGCAGGGGGCGCAGCCCCCCTTTGCAGAGTGAAGGGGTTCTGGAGGGGACCTCAGCTATGGCTGGGCCCCTGCACCAGGGACCCCTTAAGAAGGTGGCGGTAAAGCAGGGGGCGCAGCCCCCTTTCCTCTAGGGCGCCTAAGGCCTATGTCCGGGCCTTACCTGAAGCCGGAGCCCGGAGTTGCGCGGGGTCCCGGGGGATGGTGAAGGTGGCTGGCCCCTCCGGGGGCGCAGCTGGGACTGTCCAGGAGGCACGAGGTGGTCCGGTGGGGCAGAGGGACGGCGTCCGGCCGAATCCAGGCCGCGTGGCCAAGATGGTGGCGGCGCTGCAAGAACCGGAAGTGGACGCGGCGCCCGGATATGACGCGGGAGGGCGCTTCGCGTCAGCCGGAGGACCAGGAAGTGGCGCCGAATTTGAATTCGAGGCTCCCCGCTCGGAAGGGGAGCTTTCTTCTTCTGAAGGAGATGGTGATGCGGGCCGGGTGTCGGAAGCAGTGCGGGGCCCAACAGCAGCGGTGGCAGGATCCGGAGAGCAGGATCAGCCAGGTAGGATACATTGGGGGCCTGGGGGGGGTTTTAGGATTCCTAGTGCGATAGGGGAAGGTCCAAAAGAATCTCGGAATTTGCGATCTGCGTTGCGGCAAGCAGGGGTAGTGGCAGCAAAATTGGCAAAAGAGGTAAGTTTGGGCAGGATGAGCGGCCCCTTTGTTGAACCGCCGCTGGAGGGTCTGATTGTGTCCCCGCTGGGTTTGGTCCCAAAAAAGGAACCAGGTAAGTTTAGGCTTATTCATCATTTATCCTTTCCGCCGGGGGAATCGGTTAATGATGGGATACAGCCGGAGGCTTGCTCAGTGGTATATACCTCCATTGATGCGGCGGTAGCTTGGGTGAGGAGGTATGGCCGGGGGGCGCTATTGGCAAAAGCCGATATTGAGGCGGCATTCCGCTTATTGCCGGTACATCCACAGTGCTTGAGTCTGCTTGGATGTCAGTGGGGGGGGGGGGCATATTTTGTTGATCGCTGTTTACCGATGGGTTGTTCTGTTTCTTGTGCGTTGTTTGAAAAATTCAGTTCTTTTTTGGAGTGGGTGGTGCGAACGGTGGCGGGGGTGGATTCGATCATTCATTATTTGGATGATTTCTTGATGATTGGTCCAGCGGGGAGTACGGTGTGCAGAGTGTTGCTTGCCACCCTGCAACACATTGCGGAAAAGTTTGGGGTCCCGTTAGCTGCAGAGAAGACTGAGGGGCCAGGGACAGTTTTGACGTTTTTGGGGATAGAATTGGACACGGTAGCCATGGAGAGTCGGTTGCCGCGGGAGAAGTTGGTGGATTTACAGGATGTGGTTAGGGGAGCGAGGGCGCGGCGGAAGATGCGTTTGAGGGAAGTGCAATCTCTATTGGGAAAACTCAATTTTGCGTGTCGGGTTATCCGGATGGGGAGAATTTTCTGTAGGCACCTGGCGGCTGCTACGGCAGGGGTGGCGAGGCCTACGCATTTTGTTCGGTTGTCCAAAGAGGTAAAGGCGGATCTGGGGGTCTGGCAAGAATTTTTGGATTCTTTCAATGGTAGGGCTCTATGGTTGCATGGGCCTGTGGAGGCTGTAGATTTGGAATTGTTTACTGACGCGGCGGGGGCTTCAGGTTTTGGGGCATACTTTGGGGGACAATGGTGTGCAGGGGCGTGGCCGGATTCATGGGTAAAAGGGGGTTTGGTGAAGGACCTGGTTTTGTTGGAATTGTTCCCAATAGTTGTGGCAGTTGAGTTGTGGGGCCGGGAGCTGGCTAACAAAAAAGTTAGGTTTCATTGTGACAATTTGGGGGTTGTGCAGGCACTGAATAAATTCTCGGTGTCCTCAGTGCATGCGGGTTGCTTGATGAGACATTTGGTTCTGCGTTGCATGCAGCATAATATCTTTGTTTTTGCTAGGCATATTCCGGGGGTATGCAATGTGATTGCTGATGCTTTGTCTCGTTTTCAGTGGGACAAGTTTCGCGATTTGGCGCCGGAGGCGGAGGTCAGTGGTTTACCCTGCCCGGAACAGTTGTGGGGGATTGCTATGGGATGTTGAGAGGTTTGCTGCAGCAGTCGGTGAGTGAACGCACTTGGAGGGCGTATGCGGCGGTATGGAGGGAGTGGGAACAATTGTGTGAGAGCCTGGGAGCTGGGGGCTGGGTGGAAGAGGCATTGCAGGTGTTGTTATACTGGTTGGTGCAAAAATTTTCACACGGGGTGTCGGTGGCGGCAATTAATAGGTTGATGGCGGGGATGGCTTTTTGGTTTAAATGGAGGGGGTGGCGGGATTTTACGAAGGAGTTTATTGTAAGGCAGGCGTTGAAGGGTTACAGGAGGGGGGTTAAAGTACGGGATAGGAGGAGGCCTGTGTCATTTGAGTTGCTGCATAAACTGTTAGGGCAGTTGCACTTTCTGTGCGTAGGTGAGTATGAGCGAGTTTTGTTTAAAGGGGCCTTTTGTTTGGCGTTTTTTGGCGCAATGCGTATCAGTGAGTTGGTTAGCCCGACGAAGCAGCGGTCTGGGGGGATTATGGTGGAGGATGTGGAGTGCTCGGCGGAATGGGTGAGTATGCGCATTAGGCGGTCTAAAACTGACCCGGATGGGAAGGGGTTAATGGTGCGGCTGTTTAGGATGAGGAGGGGATCTGTGGTTTGTCCGGTAGCGGCTGTCGCAGAGTTGTTGCGGGTCAGGGGCTGTGTTGGGGGTCCATTGTTGATGCATCAAGATGGGACGTTTTTGTCACGATTCCAATATGTGGCGGTTTTTAGAAAATGCTTGGGTAGGTTGGGTTTGGATGTGCATGAATTTTCTTCCCATTCTTTCAGGATTGGGGCGGCCACAGAAGCTGCTAGGTGGGGTTTGGGGGAAGAGGTTATTAAAAGAATTGGGAGATGGGAATCCAAGAGGTTTCAGTTGTATATTAGACCTCAATTGCTATAAGGGTTTCGCTGGTTGGTTGGTGTGGTGGGGTGCGGTCTCCAGTGGTGGGGGTGGAGTCTCGGTGGGATTGATGGGTTGGTTAGTGTTTTATTTGTTTGTTTATTTACAGGCGCAAGGGGATGTTTGGTGTGGATTATCGGGCATTCGTACGTTTGGTGGGGTGCCAAGCGGGCGGACGTCAGGCCTGATGGTCGTCAGCTGGGCTTTGCAAGACAGGAGGCCTTGATTCGTTGGATCGGGGTCCATGGGATGCTGTGGAGCCGGATGGTACCTGAGATTAGAAGATGTGCAGCGCTGGACGGGGCTCCGGACGTAGTGGTAATGCATGCTGGGGGGAATGACCTAGGAAAGAGAGCCATGAAAGGTTTGGTGCGGGATGTGCGGTTAGATTTTTTGCGTTTGCAGGTGGAGTTCCCGGGGACAGTTTTAGTTTGGTCTGATATAGTTGCAAGGTCGGTTTGGAGGGGGGCTAGGTCAGTTGAAGGTATCAATAAAGCTAGGATTAAGGTTAATAAAGAGGTGGGCAGATTCTTTGCCAGGAATGGGGGTGTAGTGGTGCGACACAGGGAACTGGAGGAGGACACAGGGAGTTTTCTTAGGAGGGATGGTGTGCATTTGTCGGATGTTGGTACTGATTTGTGGTGTTTGGGGATACAAGATGGAATACAGAGAGCTATCAGGGTGTGGAGGGGCGTGCGGGTGTGAGGAGTCCCACCCGTACGCTGTGGCGGTTGAGGTTTGGTGGAAGGTAGGAGTTCTTGTTTAAGTACGGTTGGGGGGGGACACCCAAGGTGGTGGCGTAACCCCCCCCCCCAATTCATGTGGAATGGTGGAGGCCCCTGAAGTGGTGTTGTGCTACTAGGGGGTCAGGATGGGCTGTGTTTTGGTTATTATGGTTTATGGGGTTGTGGCGGACTTTACCTTCCGGACCTGCAATCTAGTATTTCAAGGGTTAAATTAAAGATAGAGGTTTATGTGTTAAAGGGTTAATGTTTGATAGTCATTTAAAGAAGGTTGTAAATGTTATTTAAATGTTATTTAAATGTTATTTATTGGTTTATGTTAAATTGTTATTTGTTGACATGTTATTTATGTTAAGTTATGTTAATTTATTGAATATTAATATAAGTTTTGTTATTTAAATAAACGGCTGCTTTGCAGCCATTTTAAACGCATACAGGTGTGGAGTCTTGATTTGAGGTGAGGGGTGTTATGGGGGGTGAGACTGGGTAAGGTGTGGGGTTAATTTGGTAAGTATGGTATAGTGGGGGGAAAGGGGAAGGCAAAGCTACAAGCTAGCCTAGTCATGGGAGGAGGGGATAATTTTATCCTTATCCCTGTAGTCTGTACATTGCACACTACTGAGCCTTGCCTTCTGTACCTAACAATAAACTCTCTAATATATGTTACACACTCCTAAACCTCACTGTTCTTGTTTGGCACACTCCTGAACTCTGCACCGTGTGTTAGGCATTTCAGAAGTCTGCATTCCATGTGATATAAACTACTGAGCCTGGTGCATTACACACTGCAGTATATACACTGTTGTAAACTGTGTACTATCTTTAAGTATTCTGTATACAGAATGTCATATGAAATAAAAAAGTTTTAAATAGGATGAGCGAGACAATTTTTTTAATTCGGTCTTGCGGCGAATTGTGCCGTTCCTGCTTACTAAATATGTAGGAGATAATGGCCTTTGTAAATTCGGCCGGCAAGACCGAATTTTTGGAACCTGCAAAATCAATCAGGGAGATTGCTGATAAATGTATTTAAGAGGGAGGGGAGGGGGAGAACGAGAAAGTGGCACCCCACTGCGTTCCCCTCCCTTCGCTTATATTGCAGTCATTAGTCAGTTGTTCATCTCTGAAAGACATCAGGCGAGCACTGTACACATCAGATTTTTGCCCAAGACGAGCCCGACTGTTCATATCGTGCAAGAATCAGCTGACGTGTGTACATAGCCTGAGCGAGTTCTGGCTGCTCAATTAACAGTAAATTACTAATCTGCATAAAATTAACAATTAGTGAATGTTGTGGAAATTCACTGTATGAAGAATCTACAATTGTGTGCAAGGAAATGTGAAAGAATAATGATTTATACTTGCAGATGATTAGATAGCGGAAATCAGAGCTTTACCCCCATTCATTTGGGCTGATTTATTAAAGCCAAAGCTGGAGAAAATACACTTTCATGAGTGAAGCTGGGTGATCCAGAAAACCTGGAAAGGATCAGGTGCAGAATTGAAAACATTTGCTAACAAATAGCACATAACTTTTAGGGAATCCATTCCAAGTTTTCTGGATCCCCCAGCATCACTGATGAAAGGGTATCCTCTCCAGCCTTGGAGAGTTTAACTAAATGAGGAAAATTAAGTGAATTATCTTTGCAGATTTCCAGGCAAACAGACTATATTCCTTTAGTAAATCAACTCCATGTTTACAGAAAAGCAGCTATGATTTGATTTAAGTTGTGAAAGAGAACTGGTTATATTTTTTCAGTTTGATCTATTACTCACATTTACCCTTTAGCTGACCCTACACAATTTTTTCTTATGTAAGATTTCTAGAATGTGAGAACCCCAGGTAATCCCATTTTATCTGCCATACACTTTAGCATGTCAGGTTAAATCTTTCTCCTAACACCATATATGAACAATTTTTTTTCATTAAAATTAATCTTTTGAAATCATCTATTGTACTCTGTACAAGTTAAATGTATTACACAATTCAAGTTATATCATTTTTTTGGGTAACAGTTTCTGTCTACTCGTGACAGGGGTACATAAGGTTTAAGACCTTAATATATCTATTATGAAAAAAATTTGATGATTTAAATAAACTTTTGTGCCCTTGCCTAACTGTTTAATGACACCTACAATCTAATTTTTATGGATGTTGTGGGTGTATTTTCTGCTGCCACTCTCTGTGGTTGTCTGGAAGTAGAGGAAGGAATCCCTACAGGGCACATGGGGCTCGCAGCAGATGTTATTCCCATTTCGGTGGAAGGTATAAGTAGTGACAATCTCCCCATTGGCATTACAATGAAGTGCCACCAAGAAGATTAGAATCAGTGTTATTACTGCTGGGGACAGGATGACTGAGAGTGGCTAAAATTTAAAATAAAAAATAAAAAATGTTCATAGTGAATAATATAAAAACAGCAAAAAATGATGTTAAATCATATGGAAGTGATAAATAAATGTAGAACAAATGCTGTTAAACGTAGACATATAGCATATGCAACAACTGAAACTACAGAAAGAAAGACGTAAAAAAAAAAAAAACCCAACTACTGATTAAGACTCTTTTTACTTGACAACTTTTTTTGTCTGTGAGTTCCTGTTTGAAATCCACTCCATTCTAAAATCTAAATTTCAAAAACCAATTATTCAAACAGTGATTGATAATCATATTAGTTTGGTCCATAAATTTACATCAAGTACAAATTACAGAAATATGTCTAACTGGCATTAAATTGCACCAGGTAAATAAATGACAATGAGTATGGAACATTGAAGTGATGTAGATTTGTAATATATAGGTGACTCCTTAAAAGTAAGATGGGACTCTAATAGTAGTGACATGTTTCGCAAATATCCTGCTTCTTCAGACCTAAAACCTTTCTGGGTGAAGTTTTTAATTTAAATAGTTTAAATGTACAGAAACACAATATATTAATATAACTTTAAAAAACATGTCAAGCCATTAAAGTGTGAACGCCTTTAAACTGGAAAAAAGGCAATATCTAAAAGATTCAAGAGGAATCACTTTAAAAGCCAGTTTACAGCCCATCCTTTTAGAGTTAGCCATGGATAATTGCCCTAGAATTATTTCCCTTACTATGGCAATATCTTACATGTTCTGCACAATGACGTACCTCTAAGTACATGCCCTAAATGTGAGTTTGCATTCAATAATCTACATATAGTGACGAGTACTCTTTAAAAGATAATCAGGTGCCTTTTAGAACCCTAATGCATCCTCTGCTCTCTGATAAAGAAGATTAAGCACAACAAGGGGGCACAATCGGATAGGGGTGGGGGAACTGTGGGTTTGGGAGGCAATACATATTTAACCAAATAAAAGTCAATAGGCAGCTCTATGGCTACTTTTATTATTTTTTTTATGAACCTCAAAGTCTGCAGAAAAATACCAATACAAGCTCATGGCTGTAGTTACCTTTTGATTGACAGATCGCAGATACAGATCTTGTCATGAATCCAAATACTTTTACATGGGCAATACATTTTTACATTTTTACAAGAACTTATTATATTTATTGGTACCCCCTTTTTAAAATATCAACTTTAATTAAACCCTTTTCCCCTCTCAAATTTATTTTGGGAAAACTATTATATATCTGTAGCACTGATGCATGCCGGCAGCATAGGGACGCAATGGGCCTGATTTATTAAAGATCTCCAAGACTGGACAGGATACACTTTCAGCGGTGAACCTGGGTGATCCAGAGAACCTGTAATGGATTTTTAAAAAGTAATTTGCTATTTGTTAGCAAATTAGTTAAATCCTGGACCAGATCCATTCCAGGTTTGCGCTGGATCACCTAGGTTTAGTGATGAAGGTGTATCCTCTACAACCATGGAGAGCTTTAATAAATAAGGCCTAAATGAAGATACAGTAAAACAAAAATCTGTCAAATTACCTGTATGAAATACTTTAAAGTGGTATACTTTTTTTTATTCATTAACCAAAAACAATGTCCCTCCCTTCCTTAATATTAAGACCAGGCTCTTTGCAAACAAGATTTTTTTTTCAACTACACTTTGATTTACAGAACAAAAAGTCACGTTTTTCTTTTTTTCTGTATACCTTTTACTTTTTTTCATTTGTAACATGTTTTCATATGTGAGCATTCCATATTGAAAGGCTTTAAAATTCATTGGCTTCAGATTAGATCGAGTTTTCTTCAAATTTTTTTGTTGATCAAACATATATTGAATCTGTGCAAATTCACTCATGTCTACATTTCATTAACTATTGTATTCCTTTATATAAACTAACAAAACATAGAGGGCACCTTTTAATTGGTATCAGTAATGCTTTCTATATATGATTTAACCTGTACCATATATGCTCTGCATGACTACAATAAAAACATTTATTGATACCCTGGGTGATGTTCTTTATATTGTAATGTTTGCCAAGCATACAACAATTGATATACAGACAAATAAAGGTTTAAAATATTTTTTTAAATATATATATATATATAAATATATATACTAAAGATAAAAAAATCCAGGTAGACAGAAGAATTTCACTCTTGCAGTTTAAAAATGATCAGTCTTACCATTATCATTTCCATTGTCTCTGATCCATCATTAATCTTAGTTTAATTGTTCAATTTCCTGTATAAACACTCCCTTATCTGCTCCATCTCCCACATCTCTGGGAACATAACTTCTGCTCATGGACACCATAACTCAGTCCATGTTTTTCACTTGCCTCAATTTTAGTTTCTCATTTTCAACTTCCATTGTTTCCAGTTTCACTGACACATCCCAGTTTTGTTCAGGGTCCTCCCCACTGACTCCACAAACTCTATTAACCTGCTTCATCTTTAGCCTGCAGATTCCTGGACACAATGATGACATTACTTTTTATAGAAAGATCAGTAATGACTATTTTTGAGTCAAAAGTTGACCCATAATACCCACTTACTCCTCTCCTGCAAATTAAATAATTCCGCCAATATACTCTCCTGCGTTTATATTCCTCTGTCGTAGCCTCTACACTCCTGCTATGCTCATATTGCTCAATATTTTACCACTCCGCTCCTGCACATACCTCTCTCTGTCATATCCTCTGCACTTCACACCTGCTCATACTATTACTTTTTTACCCTTTGCACTTCTCCCCAGCACATAATTCCTGTAATCTTTCTATTCAAATTATTTTCCTATTGCATATATTTTTCAAAACATTTGCTTAGCATTTTTGTTTTCCCCAATCTTCCTGTTCTGTATCGGGTGCAGTTTTGTTGGTGATTATAACGTAGCTCTCAACTGTCCCAATTTCGTCCGGTACAGTACCATTTTCCAGGTGTCAGTCCCGTTTCCTGCTAAACTCCTGTATTGAAGGAACAGTTGCAGTTCCTTCAATGGCCTTTTATACTCCTAATATTAATAATTTAAAGAGAGAACACCAAAGAAGATGTTTGGGGACTTTCTAATTTTTGGTTTCTTATCTGCCTTATCAATACATGTTTTTGCGCGACTGGCAAGGACTGGCCACAAAAAAAAAAAAACCTCTGTCTGCACATTTGAGAGCTGGCAACAATGGACAGCATTCGTACAGCTCACTGCAGCCCCTATTTATTCCTTATGGGGGCTAATGCAGATATAGAGTTTCCTCAAGCAGTAGGTAAATAGGGATAAATGAACCTAAACCTCACTGCCAGCGTGAATAAACTCCAAAAGATGTATAAAAAGCATAACAAAGTTTATTTAATTAATAAAAAATATAGTTAATATTAATTAATAATAGTTTTAAAAGGAAAGTACTCATATGTGTATCAGAAAGGATAAGTAAGCACCATGTGAGTTGCCTCAGCTTATTAATTTGACAAATTTCACAGATTTCACATTTCACACTTTTTACAGTTTTTTGTAAAATCCATCTCTTTAGTAGGTTTCAGCAATTCACGCATCAAATTCTTTATACTTTCTGACCAAACAAAAAGAACCGACCTTTTAAAAATGTTTTAAACTATGTTTTTTTTTTAATAAATTACCTTTGCCCCCTCTACTGGACCATGCCACTATTTGTCAACTTTTCCCTCTTTCAAATGTTGGAAGGTATGAATATAATAGTAAAGGCAGTGTAATGGCGCTATAGTGTCCCTTTGGCTCTTGGATCAAGCAAAACAAAAAAAAGAAAACCTGGAAAACTGATGATGTATTTATCCTATTAAATATATATTATTATGTGGGTAAATGTTTTTATTTAAAGGTGCCTTTTTATAACTTTCTAGCCAAATAATAGAAAATATTAAATATATTACTTTAAAAATGAAAGCTGAATAATTCTTCACTATCGAATTGTGTTCACTGGTTCCATACCACAAAAGTGTTACCAAATGCAGTAAATCTAGATGTATTTTCTTGGTGTAATGCTTACAACTTGTCAACCTCCCCTTGGATCAATTATAGCACTGATAAAATAGCGAGTTATTACTTACTATAGACCCTGAGTCCATAGGTAGACTGCTTTATAAAGGTAGAGTTTGGATATTGTGCAGAAAAATGGTAATCCCCATCATCTGATAATCTCAGATCCTCCAATCTCAGAGTTCCATTCACATACAGGCTGCATCTTCCCGTGAACTGATTAAGACACACAGGAGAGCCACCAGGAAAGCGCTGTGCAATTATAGTGTTTTTAAAAGTCCATTGTAATACAGGATCGGCGAATGGTATAGACTCATAAAAATAAACAGATCCTCCAAGAGTTCCATTCACAACTTGGTTAGCCAATACAGCACCTGCAAAAAAAAAAACTTCAACAGTCAGTAAATGTAATGTACATCATGCCCTAAACACGTGACATTTGTAATGTTATTAATATTACTGAACATTTTGTACAGATTTTTAAAGAGCACAACAGGACATCAGCATGCCAAATAGTTTAGATATAGATGTAATTTTGGACCAAAATGTTTGCTATACTCAAATAACCCCCTTTTGATTAATACTGTTCAGAAGGGCTATAACTTGTCTAAAAATGTCTATGTATAGCCAAAAGTGTTTATTTTAAAGAGGAAAAGTAGTTAGGGTTAAAACCACTATGGGGTAATTATTTCCTTACTTTTTCCCGTTAAAGCAATTTCATTTTAATTAGTGTCCAAAGGATGCAGCAGGAAGTGAGGAGAATTTTCCACTTGAACATGTGTCACTTAAACAAGTATCTCGGTTTGAAGATTTTCTATCACCTCTTGTTCTGGTGATAGCTCAAGATTTTTAAATTCTGCTTTTTTTCTTTTGCCATTAGGTACCGGTATAAAAAGAGGGAAAAACTTAACTTAGAAACCAACAGCTCAACTGAGTACCACTGGAAAATTGAAAACTACCAAAAATGATTTTGCACTCAAGAGCTCTTGTTTGCTATACAAGCTTCCTAAATTTTGGAGGCAGGAAATTGGACCCTTTGCATAGCAGGAAAGAGGGACAGAGTAATTTGGCTCTGAAAGAGGGGCAGCTCATCTAATGTAAATCAGGGACATGACAGGAGTGGTACACTAACATAAACAGCAGCAACTAACACTAGTTAAAACAAAACTGACTATCATAGAAGCTATAACTTCCATTCCTTAAGCTTTGTACACACTGTTTATTTCAGTCTCTGTATATGATCACTAGTAAATGTTTCACCTGCGATCAGAGCAAATGAGCGCTGTACAGCACTGTTGTGTTCTAAGGAAAGGGTGGGGGAAGGAAAATTGGGAGGTGGTCTGCTGCGTTGACCCCATTACTAAACAACAGTGGTCATTAGAGAACAGCTGCAGAGACACTGCAGAGTTTCACTTGAGACAATCCTAAATGTTTTGCTAGAATTTATAGCTAGCATCTTTAGTGTGTAATGTACAAGGAAATGTAGGTAAATGGAATGCTAAAGTTTAAAGTTTCACCTTTCTTGTCTTGATAAAGTATACTAAATAAATTAAGTTATTATTTAGGAAATTATCTTTTCAAAAAGGGACGTGTGTATATGTATAGATAGATAGATAGATAGATAGATAGATAGATAGATAGATAGATGGATAGATAATAGATAGATAGATAGATAGATAGATAGATAGATAGATAGATAGGTAGATAGATAGATAGATAGATAGATAGATAGATAGATAGATAGATAGGTAGATAGATAGATAATAGATAGATAGATAGATAGATAGATAGATAGATATGGATAGATAGATAGATAGATAGATAGATAGATAGATAGATAGATAGATAGATAATTAGATAGATAGATAGATAGATAGATAGACACATTAATATTATTCTGTTTTTATTTTTCCTGCTCCTTAAATGTTTTTTTTTTCTAATAGCCAGTTAAACACTAGTAGTACCCCTTTTAATACACAGAAAACACAACAAAATGTTAAGAACATGATTACCATATGGCAATATTTCTATGATAACCACAAGTGGAACAATTACATTTTTTTTTCTTTATCTGCTTTTTCTATACTGATAAAGTTATTCTTTAGTTTAGGTACTAGTTATATGTAACCGGATAATATTGGTGAATAGCACAAAACATGCATAGGCTCTGTCATAGCACAATGCAGCACATATATTAAACATTTCATTGCAGTGTAAGATACAACTAATATACCTCTTGTATATATATTTAAAAAAAAAACCTAATAAACAAGTTATCTCTTTAATACTGAAAATATTAGTTTTTATATTTAATACATCTCACATCTCCTGTTATAGTGATCTTATGACATTTAGTTAGTGAACTGTTATCCACTTATTTGAAATAAGCACTATGTATAACACAAAGCCAAAAACTGGATCAACATAACAAATCTCAGTGCAAACCTACCTGAGTTTAGCAGCAACAAGACACAAGGGATCATCAAACCTATTCCAGCTGACATCTTCATGTTTCTTTAACAAGAAATAGTTGCTGTATATAATCACTTTTTTCAGCAATGTTACTGTTTGGGGTCAGTTTCCTCCAACTTGTTCTCCTTGTTGGAAATGTTGTGTTGTGTTTTCTAGTCCTTCATCATAGAGCCTTACAGCCACTTGGTGCTTGGGAGAAGTGTGTGAAATATTAATTTTTAACCACAACCCCTGCAACACTGTAGCATGTCATCATTATATTCTGCTTCCTGGTATTCTCTGCCAATAATATGACTTTCATGAAGGAGTTTCCATGTTAATATGTTCTTTTGTTCTTTGATGCTAATTTTAGGAATAAATGCTGTGCATTACAACTGTATTTTTTTTTTTTCTTTGGATGGTTACCTCTGACAGACAAGACTATTCCACCTTTTCTTTTTTTTGTCTGTTACATCATGGTATTTGGTATTTATACCACTAATGTTTTCATATTACAACCTGCCAATTCTGAATAAATACAATCACTATTATCAATGGCAATAATAAATATTTTAATAGGTATAAGTATTGTGTTAATGTAAATGAATACATGCATGCTTAGTGGTTAATATGTATATCTCATTTATAATTACTTAAAGTTGAACTTCAATGTTTATTTATTTTTTACTAATAAACTTGCATGCAAAAGTCACCTTTTCTGGTGTTTATATGTCACATTCACTCCTTGACTATTCACAGCACAAGGAGTTCTGTGAATAGTCAAGGAGAGATGAGACATTTAAAAAACACTGAAGCAACTGTGAACTAGAGCCATAGCTTTCATTTCCAGAGCCTGTGGAACTACTTGGCAGCATCCTTGGCATTACTTCAAAGAGGTATCTGCCATTCACAGAAATATTCCTTGGTAAAAAATGTTTCCGGTCCATATTCTTTAATGGCAGCAACTGGTTCACCGCCAGAAAATGTTTAGATGAATGTCAAATTCTAGGTTAGGTGGAAAAAATAACAAAAATCCATCAAGATCAACCAAAACAAAAAATGACAACTTGTTATTATTATTATTATTATTATTATTATTAATAATAATAATATTAATATATAATATTAATATTATATATATATATATATATATATATATATATATATATATATATATAAAAAAATATATATATATATAATATACAATATAAATATATATAATTATTTCTTTTTTTTACTCTGGCTAAACTCCCTGATGCTTGGTAGTCTTCTCCTGATCCGGTGCTGCCACCTGCAGTTTTACTAATGAACTCCCATATTTTGTATAAAGATTAACAAAAGTGCACACAGTCTATGGAAGACTGAACAAGTATATATTGCATCTAATAGTACAAGAAGCTTCACAGTGGTGCTGCGTAAGAATTAAGAGGAAAATTAGTATTTTTTTTTTAATGCAAGCAGTTTAATAACTTCTATTGAACTTAGTATTAGTCAAAAAATAAGGTTTATGAAGTGTGCATTTGTAATGTGTAGTGGGTATTATGAGGCTTACCTTTTTCTGAATTTCATCTAGGCACTTTACTAAATGTGTCCTGCTCCACAGGAATTTTACATACCTGTCTATTTAAACTTTATTTTTTTGTATTAAAGCATTTGCCTGTGTCCTGAACTCCTAGTAAATTTCGGCCATTTGTTAGAACATTGCTCCCTGACACATGAAGCAGAATTACCTGAGTGCAAAGTCTAAATGACATCTGGTCTTCACCGGACCACCCCACAGTGACTGATGGGCCAGCTACCCTAGTGGCCACCATACTTCTTTGTTGCAAGGTCTTACAAGGTCACACCTTCCAGGCTCTCCTGACCAGAGGCAAGCAAGGATCAGATAGCTTAGTTGCAAGAACAGCTGGCAGGGCAAACACAAGTCAGACTGAAGTAGGAATCTTATCAGGCACAGACCAAGGTCATGAAGGGTGGTAGACAGCATGAGAGTTTGTGGACAGGCTGAGGTCAGGCAGCAAACAGAATGGGATGTCACGGACAAGCTAAAGTTAGGGCAGGTGGCAGCCAGACATGCAAGGTTGTGACCAAGCTCAAGTCAAAAACAAGAAAGTCAGACAAAGAAGCACTGGGCAGAGTGGTATGAAAACATTCTAAGGTTCTGCATGGAGTTTGCACATTCTCCCTGTGTTGGCGTGGGTTTCCTCCCACATTCCAAAAACATGCAGTTAGGTTAATTATCTTCCCCCAAGAATGTATTAAAAGACATATGACTGTGGTAGGGACATTAGATTGTGAGCCTTTTTTGATTGACATTTAGTGATGTGACTATGGACTCTATTTAGTGCAAAATGTTGGCACTAAATAGATACTGTGTAATAATAATTTTAAGGATACAGCAATATCCGCCAGAAATGAGTAGACACAAACAACCCTCCTAATCCTTTACTCTGCCTGTTCACATAGGTGTGTGTTTGGTGGCCATATGTTTTCACACAAATTTGTGCACATGCATAATGTCTTATGTATTGTCACACCTGTGTACCCGCACATCTTCGTGAGCAGTTAAGGTTGTAGCTGATGGCCACACACCTCACCTCAGCAGTTACATCATTAACATGCAACTTTCTACTAAACTCATAATTATATTTACAGAGTTTATTTAAAATCATAAATGCCAATTTAAAACTAAAAAAAAAGTGACATTGGAAAACATGAAGAAACACTCAAAAGCATGTATTTCCTTGCATGCCAAGTACTTTTAAAGGCTTTTCTAAAGAAAAGATTACTATAATTTGCTGCAAAATACCAAGCCAAAGTAGTAAACCTTTACTTAATGCGTTTCACAGCCAAATATAAAATTGCTTCTTATAGAGGGTAGGGAAAACATGTAAGAGTAGTGGATTTGTTAGATGAAAATGGCAAATGTGACCCAACCTCCTTGAAACACCCATAGGTCAGTATTGTGCACAAAAAACAGGTATATAAAATTTATGCTAATATTTTTTCATTGGACATGGTTCTACAAACAGCTAAACGCTTTGTAAAATTGATAATCTCCCAGTAGATTCAGCTTTCTTGATCATCCATCATCAGTTAGGAGAGGGCTATAGCTGGAGGAAGAAAGAGGTCAGCGAAAGGCCGCCATGACCAGGGTGCTAGGGAAAGTGAGGGAGCTAAGTGGTTAAGTTTAGGAAGAAGGGGAGAAGTTGAGTGAGGTAATTAGGGATAGGTAGATTTTGAAAAGTTAGATGGGGAAAAAAGTTAAAAGAGGAATTGAGTGGGTGAGGTGAGAAGGGTGCAAGCTTCCCACTTTCTCCGTGTTTTATCATAGGGAGACAGTGTGGTAAAGGGTTTGGTGAGCAATTGAGGTTCTCGGTGAACCATTTTAGGTGTGGGAACTCCTAATAAGTTATGGTTATGTTAGATAAACTTAAAGTAGGGGTTAAAAAGGGGGGCTGCAAGTAGTGTTCCTGTTCTTGAGCCTGTGACCTGTTTGCGGCTGGTAACATAGGGTAGGTGAGCAGTGCCTCCGAGTGCAGCCTAAGAAAAGGTTAATTTGGTTCCCAAAGGATTAATTGATTGCACCTAATGATTAAAGTTAACTGATATTTATGGTTACAGTTACTATTATTGGTATGGTTATCATTATTGTTGTTACTATTATTAAAATACTGAACATATAGGACAAATACACTAGCAGGACTTTAAAGGCAATTCACAAACACTGTAAAAATTACAAAAAAATTAATTTTGATTATCATATAGAATGTATAAAAAGGGATATCATAATCCACATCAGTATAAAAAGGGTCTAAAACTCAGTTAGGTAAATGTGTTGACAAGACCCAAGTTTAAAATGCTCAGTGCGTTTGTCAAAAAACTAAATCTCCAGATTGTTATAATATTGTGACAAGTTCTGACAACCCGTTTTGCAGCGATGATCCCCTTCATCAGGGATTTTACATGTACAAATTCATGTATTATTAAAATACTGCCATGTGAATTGTTAAATGTCTCTCGCATTATGTTGTGTGAATAAAGGGGCCTTATTGGCCATTTTCCCCAAGCTTGGCCATGTCATGTGTTCTGAAGTGCTGTGAGGGTTGGAGAATGACGGGAGTGAGAAGAGGGGAGTAGTGTGTTTGGGTAAGTTGGCAACCATCCTAGCTACCTGTGTCATGGGTTTTTTTTAAACACTGAAATTTCATTTAAACACTGAAATTCCCAGAACCCCAGAGGACTTTCTATTGAGCCCCAGGTTTCCCTAAAACTCCAGTTGATAAACCCTGAACATTAACTTGTGAACATTAAACTGCGTGTTGTCACTAAAATTGCTGGAGGGAAGAACAAAAAGAAACCTGAAAGCATTAGAAAATCATTATGACAAGAACATAGCTTTGTTCAAAAGTTCAAAATGGACTTTACAAACAGGAAGAATGTTTGTAAATAAACCAAAGTGATATTCAACATGGCTATCTGTAAAGCAACATATACTGTGGTTCCTGAAGTTCCAGTAGTGTTGAAATGTCTGATCATCCTCTAAAAATGTAAATGTGTAATATAAAGACGGTGCTAATGGTCAGCTTCCCCCGATTAAAATGAAAGACCTTATGGTGGTTTTAACCAAGTCAAACTTAGCACATGAGTGCTAAGTAGTACTGTAGTATGGGTTAAACTGTTAAAACCTAAAAAAAATGTGATTATTTCATGTGGCAGGAATGCTAATCCTTCTTTCAGCTTTTTCAGCTTTTTTAAAGATATTCCAATTCCAGTTATCTATATTAAATAGTTCACTTCATCCCGTTAAGATATGGATATACCTTCACCCAAAAAAGAGGATATAAATAATCTTCTCAAAATATCTTTTGGCAACAAAAGAAGAAAAACAAAACCCTCTGAGAAATAACACAAATTCCATGAATGGGTACCTGGAACACAATCTGAGTAATATAAAAGCGAGCGCAGACTGTTTTGATGGTGTTATTTTCATTTTCTCCAGGAGTAAGCTGGCCAAATTAAAGTACTGCACAATGGCAATTGTGAAAACTGTATGTTTGCAAATGATTAAAGTAAAAACATGTCCCACTGTAAAAATATATAAAATAGGTTTTTTTTGTTCTCCCCTCCAGCAATTTTAGTGACAACACAATGTTTATTGGCTTTACAAAGCATGCAGCTTAAAAACTATTTTTTTCTAACCATATTTCAACTTTGTTTTATGGAAAAAGTACATGCTTTCCCTTGTGACATGTTTCCATTGATTTCACCTCCCCCTACCAAGCAGGGGCTTTACGAATAACTTTAAAAGTTAGCTATAAGCTAAATATAAAATAACTGTATATAAAACAATAATTTAGCTGACCTGTTTTCATAATGCATGGTGTCACACCATGCACAAGTTATTCTACAGAAGTATTCAATTGAAAATGGACCTACATTTAATTGTGCATGTCTATAACACGGCCAGGAATGGTTTTAGGTGTACTAAGATATGTATTTGTGATGAACAATAATGCACTACTACATTAAGAAGGGAAGTAACAGTGGTGAAAAGTATGGGTGGTACAGGGAGGGAGGTGGGCAGCAAGATATATAAATTGTAAGCTCTTTTGGGCAGGGTCCTTCACCAACATTGGGATTTTTAACTCTACCATGCTGATTATACTATATTAGCCAGCCTTCAATCCCCAAAATAATACAAAACAAAAAAGAAAACATTGCTTTTTATATTTTAATAATTATATATATATTTTAAAATGTATTTTTATTGAAAGAAAACAAAGGTAAAGTCAAAAATACTGGAAAACAGTATCAAAGCATATAAAACTACCAAGACAAACAATAACAAACTCTTCAGTATAACACATTACCTGAGTAGAACAAAAAGGGGGAGGGAAAGAATAGAACCAGGGCAGTGTGACAATGTCAATTATAGAGTGAAATAAGGGTCAACTGGGCAACCTAGCATAGTAATGGTCCCAAGCTTCCCAGACCTTCTCAAATTTGTCCACAGTTTTCCTAATGAGGACTGTAAGATATTCCATAGGACGGATCTTCTGGATCCATGCATAGAGATCCTCCATGGAGGAGGTAAAGCCACTTTCCATCTGGTGGGAATCAATGTGCGAGCTGCCACTAAAATATGTGATACCAGTTTACGAGAAAGATTAGTCAATGTTGGGGAGGGTTGACCCAAAAGATTGGTGAAAAGGTCCAGAGTCATATGTTGCTGGGTCACGTCTGGTAATAGGTTGGTAACCCGGGACCAATACACCTGAATAAGAGGGCAGAACCAAAATATATGCTCTAAGTTACCCCAATGGCTCCCACACCGCCGGCATATGGGATCAACATTAGGAAACAATTGGTGGAATACAGTCAGTGTATGATACCATCTGAGTATAATTTTATACAAGTTTTCCTTGTATAGAGTACATATAGAGCTCTTATGTGCCGCCTCCCAAAAATCTATCCAATCTTCTGCGTTTAAAGTCCAGCCTAAGACCTCCTCCCATAAATGCATGTATCCAAACTTATGTGAGCCTCTGCAAGTTATGCAAGAGGTGGTAGATGGTGGAAACAATTCCTTGGTATACAGGCCCTCTATACATAGTCTCTCAAACGGGGTCAGAGTTTGAAATCTGGCAGATGGCTGGAGTGACAAAATATAGTGTCTTATTTGTAAGTAGGCATTAAAGGAAGTTCGAGGCAATTCCACCTTGTCACATAGCACAGTGAAGGAGAGCAGTCTTCTCTCTACCAGGTGCAGTATGTGTCTGATTTGAAAAAGTCCCCTTTCCCTCCATGGTGACATTGACCCAATACAGAAGCTATCCAGTATTTGCGGGGTAAGGATTTCGGAGGTTAACCTCGAAACTTGCGATACTAGACCGTATTTGCTTCTACTTGACCTCCACAAATTTCCCGTAAACACCATAGGCACAGTTAAGTCATGTCCCGCCAGTAATAAAGAGGAGCTCCAGAGCATGACATTAGGATGTACAGGGGTGATCCAGTGCTCCTCCCATTCTCTACAAACACTAGAGGGATGAGGCAATGTCCATAGCAATAGGTACCGCAGATGGGCCACCAGGTAATATTTATTCAAGTCTGGAGCTCCCATCCCCCCCAATTCTCTGGGCATGCAAACAATTTGTTTAGCCACTCTGTGTCTTTTGTAGGCCCAAATAAAATGCATAAAATCAGTCTGAGCTCTTTTCAAAGCTTAGGGCGGGACTCGAACTGGCAATGTCTCAAACAGATATAACAGTTTGGGAAGGAGCATCATCTTAAATGAGGCTGTCCAACCCAATAGTGACAGAGGGTGAGTTTTCCACTTACTTAAGAGGTTATGTAGCTCACGGAACAGTAGCAGAAAATTGTGAGAGCATAATTGACTGTATTTGGAGGTGATTTGGGTCCCTAAAGATCGGAGGGAGTGTTCCTTCCAAATAAAGGAATATGAGCCCTGCATGATCAAAAGTTCCTGGGAAAGAATATGAAGGGGTAAGGCCTCTGTTTTGGAGGAATTAACTTTAAAACTCAACACCCCACCATATATATTGTAATGCACCTGGGCACACAAACCACATCCAATTCCAAGAATCCTTTTATCACGCTTTATTGTTGGCATAAAACAAGACAAGGGTTATTCAGAGATGGTCAGTCCGATAGGCGTGGTAGAGAAGGGTAAAGCAGAGCAGGCAGGCAAGAGTGGTCACAAACACTCTAAGGTCAGGGCAGGCAGAGTTCAGGCAGAATCAGGTATCAGACCGAGTTGCTATTGGTAACAACAACAGGTTAATATGAATCAACACAGAGAACGCACCCAAGAACGCTGTACACACAGAGGCTTATAGCAGGTAAAGGTGTTCAGGACAGGTTCTCCTTAAATGGCCAGAGTGCCCAATGACCTTGCGCCACCTGGCACCATTTGATTGGAGGATAGCTGAGTGCCACGCCCCCGAGGGGTACAAGAGGCACACGTGGTAGAGCACGCACCTCTTCCCACAGCACCCCTGGGACGTGCTCTACTTTGCACATCCACTGGAGTGCTGAGAGCAAAACTTTCTCTGTTCACATCCATAGGGATGCTGAGGATGCCGCCTGGCTGAACAGTAGCAGCTGAACAGATGCCGCCTGTGGGGAGAGACTCACTGCGAGCCGGGGAGCAGCCTTGGCCATGCTGCCTGCTGCAGCAGCGTCTACCTCTGCGGCTGTAATCCCCAGGGACGCCTTGGGCTCGCTGGACAGGTAAGTTCCTTACATATATGTAATTCTTTCCATAAATTTGGGAGGGAGGTGACTGGCTGAGTCAGGGTCAGGAGGACATCATCTGCATACAGAGATATTTTATACAGTATCCCCTTAATAAGTACACCATGTATGTTTGGGTTAGACTGGATACAGGCTGCTAGAGGTTCGGTGCATAAGGTGAAGAGCAGGGGTGACAGAGGACAACCCTGTCTTGTCCATTCCTTACTGGGAACATTGCAGAGGAAGTATGAGGTAATTTGAACGAGGCCGATGGATTTGTGTACAAGGACTAAACCGGCTTAAGGGCGGGGTTTTACGTTTGTTGACAATATCAATACCATTGACCACCCTTCTAGTATTATCACTCGCATGTCTGTAAGTTATAAAGCCTGTCTGGTCCCCATGGATGAGAGAGGGAAGGAATTTGGACAACCTAGAGGCCAGAATCTTTGTGAAGATTTTCAAGTCAGAGTTTAAGAGGGCTATGGGCCTATAATTAGAGCGGTCCATTGGATCCTTGCCTGGTTTTGGTACCACTGTTATATAGGAAGCCATCATAGAAGGGGGGATCGGTTTGCCCTTTAAAAAATCATTGAATAGACTTAAAAGATGTGGTGAAAGTTCCGGCAAGTATGTTTTATAATAAAAATAGGGGAAACCATCCAGAACTGGGGCCTTAGAGGACAGCAGTTGATTAACAGTTTTAGAGATTTTCTCCTCTGTAATGGGACTATTAAGTTGCTCTAGGAATTCCGATTTGATCTGAGGAAGAACCACCTGCTCTGGATAGGATTCTATTTTCAAGTGTAGCAAGTTACCCAAAAAGGTCTGGGTAAAGTGTACCGTTTAGTAAAAACGTGAATATTAAGCCTCAAAGCAAGTAGCAATGTGGGAGGGGTCATACCGCACCATCCCGCTCTCATCCTTGATAGCCACAGTAATTGAATTTAGCTGCATGTCTCTTAGCTTGCGACAACAAGGTGTCTGCCTTATTTCTCTTGTAGTAGTATAGTTGGCGGGTTCTCTGTATCATCCAACTGACCTTCCTCAATTCTAGAGCCCCTAATTTTGAACGGGGAGTGGTTAGTTCTCTTAGAAGACCCAGTGATGGCTTTGCAGTATATTTCGCCTCAGCAGACCGTAAGGCCTGCGCTGTAACAAAATGTTGCAGATTAGAGTCACATTTAAGTCAGGAACTCAGGGCTGTACAGTGCCCTCTAAGCACCGTCTTATGTGCTTCCCAAAGCGTAGAGGCAAGAGCAACTGAACCTTTATTTTCACTAAAATACTGCTTTAAATTTGTGGCAAGAGCTGATTTGGTACCCATATGTTTAAGCAAAAAATCATTCAATCTCCAGTGACAAACTCTCACTGCCGTAGGGAAAAAGACCACATCCAGCGCAATGGGAGCATGATCTGACCAGGTAATAGGTTGGATCTCAGCGGAGACACTACTCCGTAGGTGAAGATTAGTAAAAAAATGAGTAAAAAATGATTAGTAAAAAAATGAGAAGGAGAATTGTCTCCCCGTGGGCTGATGAATCCACCAATCGTCGTAAAGCTGGTGTTTTCTTATTAGTTGCCTAAATACTCCAGAATTTTAAGACACCTGTGCAGGAGGCTGTATGCCTGTCCCGAGTTGGGGAGAATAACATCTAGTCCAGTAGTCGCTAACCTTTTTAGTCCTGCAGACCACTAAAATTACCGGCTCCTGACCGCGCATGTGCGAGGAGCTGTTTGTCAATCAAAGGAGGGCTCCCCCATAGTGATGTCATAACGCCATAACCCCGCTCACTCTGGTATCGCAGATCCGAGCCTGCGATAGGAGAGTGGGCGGGTTGTGTCATGAAACACAGCCTGCCCACTTCTCTGAGCCAAGGATTTGCAAGGGGGACGTGGTCAGCAGCTCTGGCCAGTGTGTCCCCCCTGCGGGGTCCTTCTCCTCCGGGATCCAACCACCGGTTGGCGACCGCTGATCTAGTCAATAGAATAGGGGCCACGATTAAGATTTATCGTTACAACGCTGAGCAGAGAAAACTGATTTGTGTTACTATCTTTTAGGAGTGCTTAGACAGAAAACTGGCTAAACAGAAGCATAATTCTAGTGGCAGGTACAATAGTTCGGATAAATGTATTCACATAAATACATAACACAACTATGTAAATTTAGCTGTTTTCCACAATACAAATGCACTGTTGACACTGTTATATTATTTGTTAGCAGTGGTGTAGATGTTTATGTTATACACATCATAGGTTTCACAGCACAAATGTAACATATCAGACAACATACAATTATCTATGCTCTATGATATTTTTAAAACTCTTTGTTATATCATAATTATTAAGTTTTCTACTTTTGTATATATAAGAACTAATGCACAAGAACAGTGTCATATGCAGTGGTCTGGACCCTTCTACAGGAAAACAAAAATTGTATATTTGGTACCTAATATGTAGTTATTTAAAACACTTCTGTTGAATTTATTTAGTTAATTCTATCTTCAATGCTGCAATGCTACTATTTCAGCAGAACTGTTGAAAATTGCCAATAAAATCAATAAATACAGATTTTATTACAAGGAAAACCTGTATTGGCTAATTTACATTACTAAAAATGCAGAAGTTCAGCATGGCTTAGATTCATTTTTCAAGCATTACACAATTGTGTTGTATAAAGAAGAAACCTAAGCCATCCTAAAAACTTGCAGTTTTAATAATTTACCACATATACTTGAATATAAACTCATCCAAATATAAGCCAAGGTACCTATTTTTACTTGAAAATAATGAATACGTGCATCCATGGTGTGTTATTTTTTAAACAAACATATACAGAAGGGAACATTTTAATTAAAAATAATTTATTTAGTCTTGATATGTAGAGATGGCCAGTTTGTTGTGCACTTTACATGAAAGCACAGTACCATTTACTAGAGTGAACCAAATATAAACTGAGATTATTTTTCTAATGGCATTTTGGGAGAAAAAAATTCTACAACCTTTCTGAAGACAGCAGTACAGAGGCTCCTAACTTTCCTGTTCTATGCAAAAGTAAACGTTCCAACTACCCTCCTACTTCTTCTAACTCCTTCTATTAAAAATATTTATACATGAACATTACATATACAAATAATACACACGTATTATGTACATGGTATGTATCTCTACCTCCACCCACATCATCATTATTTTGATAATTAGATGGACTTTCTTCTATGACACATATTTTGTGTACACTTTGAACATTGTACAGTTTTGTGAAGCTTAGAATTCATAATAATTTTATGTTTTCTTTGAAATGTTAGTAATCTGCTCTGTTTTTTTGGTAGTTTTGTGAAATCGCTGTTTATAAGATTACAAACATGACCTACTGTTGCCTGGCACTTGGACCTCAACTCTTGTCTGACTAGTTGACTCCAAACTCTCATTGTCTTTGAATACTTCACCTGGCTAACTAACACATGAAACTCTGACCTGCTGTTGTAGTTCCTTGTTCTTTTCTCCAAATCCCATCCTTTCAGTACCCAAGTCCTAAAGGGCAAATTCGTTCTGGAACAGCACAACTAGCTTCTTAGGGATGAATGGTTAGCTTGTCTATAGGTGAAGAATACAGTATCAGATTAGTGAATTCAGTACTGAATTGGAGGACCGTATTCGGATCTTAAGTATATAATTATATTACATTTTTAATTTACATTATTTCCCCACAAATAGGCAACACAGTGGGGTTGATTTACCAAAGGAAGTAATGATGTGCATGCATATGAACACCCCATTCCACACTTTAAGTAACTATTACAGATTACCAATAATAAGCTCACACACATGGACAAATTCATCATTTATGATGCTGAACTTATTGCTAAAATATTGTTACAAATGCATAGGAAATAGTGCTTATACAAACGCTGAACATGAGTAATGTACTGCATATGACTCTTTGAATGGTTAAATGGTAACTGGATACAACTGACAAGTAAGGATGTAGCCATGTTGGCTGTGCTTCCCCAGAGATAATGTGATGTCTATGTAACAAGGTTACACAGGGGATAGGTTGATGAGGAGCGGAGAGCATGGAGATCTTACATCTACTCAAAGACTTCTGCATCCATATATATATATATATATATATATATATATATATAGTGTAACAGCTGGACAAATAAATCACAGGGTTTCATCCAGGATGACAGGAACATTTGCCCCAGATACAGGTTATATGTGGAGTATTTTTCTGTTCAGTCAGACAGTTTTCCTATTGACCTGAAGGTGGGGTTGAAGTACCAGGCTGAATGACAGTGAGCTTCTTTGGCCAGGTGGGGGAGCTAAAGAGGCCTGGGTATGATCAGGTGTAACTGTCTCAGCTGAAATGTATCCTGGAAATTAGGCTGGGGATATAAACTTCCTGTGGCTCTCTCTTGGCTGGTGAGCTGGAAGGACTGTGGACTGTGGACTGTGGACTGTGGACTGTGGACTGTGGACTGTGGACTGTGGACTGTGGACTGTGGACTGTGGACTGTGGACTGTGGACTGTGGTGATGAGTAAAGACACCGACTGTGTTGGAAAAGCTGTATGGTTAGGGCCTTAGAGTCCTGCACAGTACTAGGTTGGACTGGATTGTTAATAAAGGGAACTAGTGACCAAGTTGCCAGGCTTTATTTTGCTGTTTGTTTTATTTTGCCTGTTTTTATGTGAAAATAGTATTAATGAATAAAACTCTTGTTGCACGGATAACCTATTGGCCCTGTTTCCTGTTTGAAACACCCCCTGTTACTACAGGTAATCTCACAATATATATTTATATATTATAATATTTACATGTCCATTGCTCAATAATGACGATTGGTGACAGCTATAAGAGGTTTAGTCCTGTTAGATAGTTTTATGGTGTGCAAATTTCAGGAATTTTTTTTTTTGTTTGTGCTATTTTCTTTTAGTTCTCAATAAAAAGAGGCTTTTTATCACAGTTTTGTTTGTACAAAAGCTGGGTACCACGTGACATTTGTACAAATAAATTTGCTCCATCCCAATTATTTATGGGAGAAAACAAGGGTCCCTTGTGTCCATGTCAGTGAAGTGTGATGTGGTGTTGGCCCTTGCTGACCCTACTTTCATCACATCAGCAATTATCAGTTGTGTTGGAATGAGAATAGAGCTGAGCTTTTCAACCATTTAATACCCACCTTGGGTAAAAAAGATGAATACTTACATGCACAGTGTCAGCGAGAATATGCAGGACAAAAATAAGAAGGGCAAGAGGCACAAAAATGTAATTACCGGTTTCTAACAGGTCACAGCAGCTACTGGATTGCTTAGTGTGCAGTGAAGCTATGGTGATATTTAGGAAGGACAGATAAAGAACAGGAGCAGCCAGCACAGCAAATACAAGGGACATTGCGATGAGGTTAAACTACAACAAAATAACTGAGGAATTGTGTATAGCAGCCGTAAAACAAAATGAATAAAGTATGTGAAAGAATTGGTCACACATAGATGGCAAACATTACACAAAGGAAAAAACACTTTAAAAATGTGAGCTGCCATTTATCCACATGAACGACTGAAGCCTCAAAAACAAGAAGTGCACCAAATTGTATCTCTTACTTTAATATACCGGGGAACTTCTTTGATAGGTAATGGGGTATAGAAGTAAGGGGCCATCATTGTGGAAGGGAGCACTGTGGCGTCAAATTATAAAGATGGTAAGATGCTGGTATTTTACCACTGTTGATATTATTTCATTCATATGTTGTGATCAGCTGACATGATTTACATGGCTTGTTCAAGAAGGAAGTGTCAATCACTACAGTTTATCAGAATGATCATTTTACAGATCCCCAAATAATGCTCTTCTTTTGTTAGTAGTATGACAGAGCTGTGTTACTCTCAGAATGTATGTACATGAATACCAAACCTTTGGCAGGTCAGACAGCTCCCATAGATGTATTTCAACAGCGTATTGTGATGCAAATCTTGATGCTACAAACATTTCTTTATCAAGTTCTGCAAAGTGACAATGCAATTGTTTATACTGACTTCCCATTCTCCTAACTTGCTATGGGCGACAAAAGTCTAGGTAAATCACTAGGTATAACAGGTGTATTGTAGTATTTCATTACATAAATCCTGCAATACTGCCTCAACTGAAAGAGGGCATTAACAGTATATTTTACCATCATCAGTCATTATTAAAAACAATACAGGACTATTGCACTTAGGAATGTCAAATTATGTATTAATTACTCAAGTTAAGAACCTTTAAAATCTGTTTTTTTTTTTTGTTTTTTTAATTTGGGTTAAAATTGCAGTTTATATTATTAAGGGTGTGGTAAACACTGTTGCTTATGTTTATAGGTACTGATAACGCCACAAGTATTTTGGTCAGCCATCTGTAAAAGGAAGTGGACAGTAATAGCTTATTGCACTTATTGTGGATTAACATGTCCAGGGGTTTTTAATGATCAAATCAGAAAAAGTAGGTATAGAGTAAATTGTTAGTAATTTTACTCTAAAAAACAGCAATCATTGTCTTACTATGTAATTTGGCATTTTTGTTGATGTATGATATTCACTTGTTTGACTTTTTTTGACAAGTGTGTCATGTATAAACATGCAAAGTTTGGGATATGATATGAAAAACTTTTCATTTAGTGGAGATGGGAGTCCTTCATAAAATGCCATAGGTTTACTTGCTAGAGGAGAATTTTACTTATCCCCGAATATAGAATCTTAAGGGCTATATTGAATATAATATCAAGTGTACTATTTTTCAACAATCTGCAACAAGACACAATGTAAGTATATATTGATGTTCTGTGGCTAAGAGTGGTATAACTAATATAGAAATGGCATTTAAACAAATGTTTTCTAGCACTGGTTATGTCTGGGAACACTAGATTTGAATTAGAATCCAGTTTCAATAATGAATTAGCATTGGTTTTTAGTAACATTACTATATTTGGTGCTTAAGGCAAAACTGTAGATTTGCATTAGTATCAGCTACTTCATGATAAGAAAATTGAGTGATTTGTCCAGTGCTGTCTCACCATGGTGATTTCAGGTCATAGAACTGAATGAGTGCAAATAATATACCTGGCTGTTCTAAGTGCTATTGTAGAGGATACCATTGCATTAAAAATAAAGCAGCATCTTTAAGAGCAACCCAGGGGAGCTTTCTTTAACTTAGACTGGTGTCAGCATGTTCACCTGGGAAATGATTATATCAAGGTATTTATTTCAGAGAGAAGAAAAGATGGAGCACATTTTAGTTGGACAGGAAGTGCAGTACTCTTCATCACTGTGTAGAAAACTTTAAAAAATGACTAGAGCCATACTTTAGTGTGTTTTATTGCCTCAATACGTTACTTTAGCATTGCTGTTGGGACCAAAGTTTAACAAGGAAGTCTATAAAATATAAAGGGGGGAAAAGCCCATATTACCTTTTTTTTTTTTTGGGAATACAAAAACTATTTCAGATTCAAAGAAAACTGAAATTGCCCACTGTAAAATTAAACCAAACTTGGCTAGTGCCATGTAGGAATTACAAGGCATATTGGATATTATTGCTCTTGTGTTGAGTCAGGTTTAGGGTTAAAATAGACCTCTGATGAAAGATTATGTAAATTGACAATGCTGACCAGGTTGTAAGAAATACTCCCTGCCTTCTTTGTGTTCCAACACCTTACATTTAAAACCTTCTGAATGATTGACCCAGAAGAGGAGGCCTGGAGCATACGAGAGAAAGGATTATAGTGGAAGGCCAGCATGACTGTGCAGACAGGCAGGGAGACAGCAGTGGGTTAATCATTAGGAAGTGGCACGTGCGGAGCGTGAGGAAAGGGGGAANACAATAATGGCCAGTGGGGGGGTTGAATAAAAGTAGTGCGAACAGGAGCTGTGAAGGAAAAGGAAACTACCGTTTTTAAAGAGGTGCAGGGAAGGGATGAAAGGAGGGGTCAATAGGAAATAAAAAGGTCAGGAATTAGTCAATAATTCCTTTTTAATGAGGGACAGCAAGAAGGAAAAAGCTTTAGAGTTGCTGGGGATAACTGCTTACCTTATGGTGGAGGTAGAGGAACTTCTGGCGCAGTTGAGGGTCGCTGCTGAGACCAGGGGTCCAGGCTGGCTTCTAGAACAGGTGAGCTCTCTGTTGCAGGGGGTGGCTTCGGTCCCCACGACTTGCGTACTGGACGCCAGGCAGCCACGGAGAAGTAGGCCTCCGGCGCCCCTGAGTCCTGAGCCCCCTAAGACTTGGTGCCGTTTTAGGAGCCCCGTTAGGGACCCTCCGGCCCCCCGAGCTCAGCCTCAGCAGGCTGTTGCTGATGGGGAGGGCGGGAGGAATCCTCGGCCATGGCGGAGTCGCAGTGGAGAAGATTGTGGGGCTGCGGATGCCCTACAGGCTTCTCCCCCTCCTTCCAGAGGAGCTACAGAGCGTACTGGAGGCAGGAGGAGGATGGATGGTTCTGGTGGCCGTGCTGGGGGTTCTGGTGGTCAGCCCCTGCTGACTGGGGGAGGTCCTTAAGTTAGGAGGGCAGCCCTGGAGTCGCGGGGCTCCAGGTCTCAGGAAGCTGTGCCTCTGGGGCCTGCTTCGGGAGCTGTGCGGCGGCTGGGCTCCTCCGTGAGGATGGTGGAGCCGGCCGGCCTTTGTCCGGTGAATGCACGTGCGCGGGGCGCACGGGAAATGGCGGCAGAGCTATCGGTCTCCGCCAAGACGGCAGCTGGGCCTGCGGGCGCAGGCCTAATGGAGGCCAGGCCTGCGGGCTCCGGAGCTGTGGCAGGCAGGCTGGTAACCTGTGAAAGCAGGGTGCCCGATATTAAGTGGGATTTTTTACAGTTGAGGACTCGGTTTAGGCGGTTGCTTGTGGTCTGGTCGGATATGGTTGGTAGGCTGCATTGGTCGGGGGCTAGGTCTGTGGAGAGGTTGAACCAGGAAGGCCAGGAAGTTGAGTAAGGATGTGGGACAGTTCTTTGTGCGTAATGGGGGGATGGTGGTGCGGCATAGGGACCTGGAGGTTGAGACGGGTATGTTTTTGAGTTCTGATGGGGTCCACTTGACGGATGTGGGTTTGGATCTGTGGTGCCTGGCCTTACAAGATGGTATTCAACGGGCACTGCAGGTGTGGAGGGGCGCACAAGAGTGAGGTGTCTCTCTTGTGATGCTGTGGCGGTTGAGGTCCTCGGGGGGGGGGGGGAGTGTGTTGTTTTGTTGATATTTATGTTGGGGGGGACCCATCTTAGGTAGGGAGTCCCCAGTGTGGTAAATTGTTTGGTGGGGGTCTGCACGAGGAAGGGGCATGGTGTTCCTGAGCTTGGTGTATGGGCAGCTGGGAGCAATTCGTTGATAAGGTGCAGAGCCCAAGGTTTTAGAAGTGATGGACCCTCAGAGGGGGTGTCCAACCTACAGCAACCAGGTCTTCTTCAGTGCTTCTAGTCGTGAGGATGTTACCCTGCTGGTTACTGCCAGGTTGTGGTCCTTGGGCACATTAGGGTGGATAGTAGGATACACAGTACCAAATCACTAGGCAGAAGAATTGTCATGGAAGGCCCGGGACAAGGCAGGCAACAAGCAAGAGAGGTCAGGTCACAAACCAGGGGTCTATACCAAAGGGAAATAGACACCACAAGGACCACTGCAGACACTGGTAACACAGGGGACACTGGAAGCCACATGAGGCACAGGTGATAGAGGGATTTCCAGACAGGATTTACAGACAGAGAGGAACACTGGAACAGCACAAGGAAATTGGCTGGAAACAGACTGTGCAACAAGGGGTTAACACAGGAGCTGGACAGGGGAAGCACTGAATTAACCTAGTGGAGACACGTTGTACGAACGCTTAATGCTCTGTCTAAGATAGCTAAAAAGCCAGGGATGAATAAGAGGATATTTCCTGATTGACCAGCGGGTTGGGCGAAACTAATAAAGCTTGGAAACACAGGCACACCCAGAGTCAGAACTGCCTACATGCGCAGGAGATGTCTGAGCTTTAATGAGGAAGGGATAAGTGTGACAGATATGTTATGTTCTGTGACTTTATGACTGTAAATAAATGAATATATTTTCATTACCTCTATAAGATTGTAAATAATAATATTGGAAATGGTTTTGTGCTTAGATAACTCATTATTTTTATTTTACCTGTTTTTAACAGAGGTTATGTGCATACAAATAGGATAACATTTAGCCAGCTCCCAAAGTCATGCAGGTTAATAATTTAAGAAAATAAGGAAGACAGAACTAAAATGTTATTATACAGTGAAACATAGAAGCAGAGATGGAAAAAACAAATTTATTGGTCTGCCTTAGTGTATTTATCCTAAATTCAGGTAGGAATGTCTGATTTTAAAATATAGGTATTGAAAATATTGATGTGACAGGTGATCTTTAATGTTGATGTGACAGGTCCTCTTTAAAGCTGGGTCTGCATGAACGGTTTTAAAAATGCATATACACGTTCCTACCATGTTTATATGCGTTTTTATGCACTTTTTAACTTTAAAACGCTAAAAAAAACTCTTACAAACGCCTATGACGCGGTTTACCGCGAATTGCCATGATTTGCCGCAATTTTACGTAAGAGTTTATAAAAGGTTTACTTTTAACCCTTCCAGGGAATGAGTACAAGGGTACATAAAACCCCTTACTCATTCCCTGAAAGGGTTAAAATGTGTAAAAAAAAATTGGACAAAGCTTTAATGTTAAAATATTTTATTAAATGTGTGTGTGTAACAAACCTTTTTTTTTTTTTTTTTTTTTTATACAGGTTATCCCAATGACGGGATTATTTCCAGGGTTGCAATGAGCACAGCCCTGTGGATCCCTCCTGACAGTGAGGGATCACAGGGCACTAGGGGTTAAATGAGGACAAGCCTCTCCATTCACCCCTAGTGCTCTGTGATTGGCTGAGGTTTTACGTTTCTCAGCCATTCAGCACTAGATACGAATGGGGAGTCTTGTGCCCATTCATCTCTAGTGCTCTGTGATTGGCTGAGAAATAGGAAACCCTAATGACAGCTTAAGCATCATCAGGATTTCTCCTTCCTCAGCAAATCAGGGAGCAGAGCAGTCAGCAGAACTCCACTATGCTGACAGCTCTGCTCCCCCTGATTACTCCCACAGCCCTAGAGGCGCTGTCACATGTATTAGATACAGAACACATGTCACAGCTCTTCTAGGGCTGTGGGAGTGACCAGGGGAGTGGAGAGTGAAGTGGTAGTAAAGTTTTGTTACACAAACACACACAAATTTAATAAAATAATTTACCATTAAAGCCTTGTCCTATTTTTTTTACATGTATTTTAAGCCTTTCAGGGAATGAGTAAGGGGTTTTATGTACCCCTGTACTCTTTCCCCAGGGTGGGGGAGATCTGGGAGTCTCTTTATTAAAAGGGGCTTCCAGATTCCAAAGTCCTGCTAAAAATGTTTATAAAAGCCCCCATCATTTTCAATAGAAGCTTTCATAAAAGCTTAAACGCTTGAAAAAGCCTCCATTGAGTTCAATGGAAGCATTTTCCTGCGTTTATCCAGCATTTTAATTTTTTAAACATTGCAAGCAACATTTAGGATAACGCTCAAAAACATACCCGAAGCAAACATCCTGGTGTACATTAGCTCATGGGAATGCATGGGGACTTCAAACATTGGCTTTAAAAGCCTCAGGTTAAACACTGGAGAAACAGTCCGTGTAGTCTAAGCCTTAAACTCTGGGGAAACAGTCTGTGAAGACTAAAGCAAGCTGTGTACACATGTTCAATAATTATCGTTAAAAACGAGCAACCTATTGGCCAAAAACCGTTTAAAAAAAAATTGACCAACGACGCCGACGAACGAGGATTGTCGTTGGAAATGGCCGCCACGGCGGATCTAATTGGCCGACGATCGTTCACTATTGTGTGTCCAGTCGTTCAGTGATCGTGCATGTTTCTGCGGTACACTTTCTCCTTTACATGTCCCTCCCTGCATCGTTCAAATGATTGTATCTAGTGTGTGGACACTGTTGGTGGATTATAATTGAACAATCATATTGTTACAGCATGTACTAATGAGTGAATAGCTGACGAATCGAATAGTGAGCTATTCGACCAACACTAGTCATAACCTTGGCTTCTCGGATTTTGACTGTCAAGGAGTTGGTATGAAAGTGAGTTTAGAAAGGCATATTGCCAGAGATGACATAAGTCTGAAAAAGGAATGATTTAAAATAAAGCAAGTAATGAAGAGGAAAAACAAGGGGAAATCTCATTGTTAGGCCCATAAAACTTTTGTATTTTCCCTCAAAGGAGTGTTTTTTTTTTTTTTTGCTTGATATTTTATTATTGCAGTTATCTGTAATAAGACTTTTGCCGGAGTTCCCTTACCTTTTTGAATCCTGTATTTCACATGATTATTGCATTGGACATTGTTGTTCAATGCAATTCACATTCAAACCATTTCTTCATAATGGTTAAACACTCTTTAGAAAGGTTATGCATTCTACATTTTGCCCTCAGATTTTTCCAGTCCTGAGTGTCATCATTTCCTAATATGCCATTATTCCCTTGCATTCAGAGAACACAGGTGTCATACAGAGAACAGAATAAAGTTTGAATCAGTAGAAATTGGTATGTTTGACTGCATGCTAATTGGACAATTTTCCAGTATTTTCCTAAATATAAATGTGATGAAATAAAAATTTGTCAATTTCAACACTGAAAGTTAGGTAATTCTTGCTTTTTCTTTCTCCTTTTTGGCTTTGTCATAGCCAGAATGATATTTTGTTTCCTAATTTTTACAAGAAGATATATATATATAATAAAAAAATAAATAAACAGGTCACTCATGCCAGAAAGAAACAAAAATTGAATCTTCAGCTTTCAAAGCAATAGTGTAAAAAAGTAGTAACCAGGTGGCCTTGTTGGCAGTGTTAAAGGACCCTTATGGCATTCCAGCCATAAAACCAACCCCCTACTGCGCCATAATTCTTTTTTTTATGCAAAAAAATTTAATTAAGAAACAGAGGAGAAATATACAAAACAAAATACGGAACATGGTAATATAAATATACAGTAGAATTGGTTAAATATAAAAAATATTCCTATACAATTTTTCAAACTCAAAATATGAGTAAACCAAATATTATAAACTATAAGGAATAATACTTTTGGAAGCTACTATATAGCTACTTTGATAACCGTCATTGTACATAGCACAACACCATATATAAATAAAATAGCAGGTAAAGTAGAAAGAACAAAGACAGGGAAAGTAGAGTAGAGAGGAGTAGATCAAGTTCAACCAGTTAATAAAATATTTCAGAATGGTACCTTGAGTGAAAATATTCCTAAGCAATCAGCAGCCATAACTCGTTCGATCCTATAAAATTTATCCACACTGACCATGTGGTCATGAAAAATTCATTCCGGTCATGAAGTTGTGCTATCAACTCCTCCATACCTTGTAAGTGTGATAATTCTGCTGCACATTCTTTCATGCTAGGGGTCCTATCTTGACCCCAGTACCCGGGTATAACCATGGGGTGGCTGATAGGAAAAAAATCCTTTCTTGGTCAAGCACATAGACCCAGGTAACATAGACAGTAATATAATGAAAGGCGTCACAGGTATTGACCTTCCCACCACCCTGTTGTATAATCCAAACACATTCCAAAACCATTTATTAAGAGGACCTTGCCACCAGATATGGTACTGACCTCAACTCTGCACCACTAGCAGTGATCTGAGACATTGAGGAACATTTTATGTAGTACAGTAACATTGATACCACTGAGATAACATTTTAAAACCATTTCCTTAGTGGACTTACGGGGGAAGGAGTCTTTAGCGGCAGTCACAGATCTCCTCTGCTCTGCATTACGCCGGCTTCATAGGCTGATCTCCGCTTGTGCTTGCGGAATCATGCCTCCATTCATCAGAGACACTAAGGAGAACACCAGCATCTCACCCGGCTGCTCAAAGGGAGGTAGGGGAAGCCCAGTGCATGGGCACTTTCCGGACACTGAAGCTCCACAAGGAGAGGGATGGCCATTTTGGGCTTGATGCATTCTGTTTATTGAGAGCGGGGCAGCTTTATTTGTTACATTTCTTGGGTCTGTTTGTCCTCTGCTTGGCGCTACAGAGCACATACATAGGGAGGATCTGTTTTCTGAGCCACTTGGGTTGATCCTTGGGGTAAGCCATCGCTTACTGCTCTGGACTCCATTTTGGGAGGCTGCCATGTTTTTTTTTTTTTTAATCTGCACCCATCCCTCTAAGTCACATTGGATCCAAGTACAACATCTGCACAACACAACAATCTGCACCTTTGTGAATCATCAGGGATCCTTGGATAGTTATATTGGTGGCAAATTTGCAGGATTTTGCTATCCGGGGCCACCTCAGGGGGCACATTACAATCAGAGGAAATCTGGTGTCCATCTTTTCCACATGGCACCCCTATACTGTGGAACACCAGCTTGATTCAATCCAACTCCATCCTATCATGAGAAGGTGAAACAAGCTTATGTTAGACCATATTTCTCATTGCAAAATTCTCATGTATTCTTGGATCAGCATATTTGTGCCTTGGGCAAATCTCATTGTTGTATAATTTCTTCAATTTGTCCCTTGAGTGCCTGATACTCTGAAATTCAGTTTCATGTTATTGCAACTTAAGCCTTCCAACAAAAGGTGATTTTGAATCCTATCTTCAAAGAAACCAATAATCTTTTAGAACTGTGTTAAACTATCTATGTTCTACTCTGGTTACTAGGATTGAAGAAGTGGAGCAGGTCTCAGAAGATCTGCGTTCACATGGTCAGCTTCACATCCAGACCTTAAATGAGCACCCCGCCCTACAACAACTGTCATGAAGATGACCTTGAAAACAGAAGCCAGAGAATAACATTAGGATTAGGGGTCTACCAGGGTCTATCAATGCCAAAGATCTCCATGAAGTTGCCACCACTATCTTCAACGGTCTCCTACAAAAACCAAAGGACAATTATATTAAGATTGATTGTATTCACAAGACATTGGGCCCCAAAAGTCTGGACCCGGCCAGACCTCGGGATGTATTGTGCCATATACGCTCTTACCATCTTAAGAAAACCATATTGATGGAGGCCAAAATCAAGAAAACACTTTTAATTGAAAACTAATACAATTCCTCACAGATCTATCCTATCAAATTCCAGGATAGATAATTTTTGGATATCTCACTCAGACCTGCACAGAGTCAAGCTCTAATGGCTCGATTACATATTCTGACCATGCTCCTATTTCTCTCTCCATTGAATTTTCTCATTCAGATCCCAAAGTGTGGAGATGGCATTCCTGCAAGACGCAGTGGTGGCTGCTGAAGTCTCTTCTGAACTTTCACATCACTTTAATACTAATACCTGTTTCCGACCCTATGCTAATTTGGGAGGCACATAAAACAGTTATCATGGGAGTCCTAATAAAACATGGATCGGGACAGAAAAAAGCACACCAAATAGGGATCGATGATTTGTTAGCCCAAATTCACATTCTGAAAATCTCACACAAACATTCTAGGGATAATAATCAATACAAAGAATTGCATACATTAAGGGAAAAGCTGTCATCCCTTTTTTTGGGCAAAACCAAGGCCGCCTTAGCAAAATGTCAAATGGTTTTCTAAATACATGGCAATAAAAGTGGCCGTATTTTAGCCAATGCCCTGAGGGACCAAAGGACTTGTTCCTTTGTGCTGTTTTCTGACAGATAAAATATTTAACCTTAACCTAACCTTTTTGCTGCTGCTTTACATTCTGCAAGTTAAACATTCAATAGCAATGACTCTCAGAGCATTATGGGTTGCTGGCAGTTAAATCTACCCCATCGAGTAAGGCTTCAGGCCCAAATGGTTTGTCTCTGGCCTACTATAAGACATTTTTAGACAGACTAGAGTTACACTTTCTAGAAGCCTTTAACTCCATTGCATTAGGTATTAAGGTGCCCCAGGACACGTGTAAGGCTACAATTACAGTTCTTCTAAAAGAGGGCAAAGATCCTTCCTCGAGCTGAAGTTACCAGCCTATTTCTCTGCTTAATCAAGATTTGAAGTTATTCACGAAAATTATGGCATCAAGTTTGCTTAAAGTGATTAGTTTTTAGCACTAGTACATTATGTGGGTTTAAGTGGGTTTCACGCCTTCCAGAGAGACGAAGGATAATATGACTAGAGTAATAAATTGGATTCACAATGCCAAATCTAAAAAGGTAGCTTTGATTTTACTATCCACTAATGCAGAGAAGGCTTTTGATCGGGTTGACTGGAGCTTTATGGAACAGACTTTGGCTCCCATTGGCTTAGGAACACACATGCTTTCTTGAATGGGGTCCGTTTACTCTTCCCCTACTGCTACTATCAGAGTGAACGACTACCACTCCAAATTGTTTTTCATCCTTAATGGTACAAGGCAGAGCTGCCCCCTCTCTTCCTTGATTTTTATCTTGACTCCTGAACCCCTACTACATAAGATTCACTCCAACCCGCACATTGAAGGGCTAGAGATGGTAAGCTCAAAGCCAAAAATTGGGGGCTCTGCTGATGATCTTTTATTTGCATTAACAAACCCTTCAGTCTCCCTTTCAAACATACTGAGAGAATTTAAGGCCTACAGTGCTCTGTCTACAACATCTCAACAGCTCAACATCTCTTTTACACCGACCATGTTGGCTAAGGTAAAACAATCCTTTAACTTTAAATGGGAATCAGACTTTATCACTTACCTGGGTACTAGGATATCCAGAGATTGTCTCACTATATTTCCAACCCTTATTGGGCAAACTAAATTCAGACCTGTGTAGATGGGGAAAACACTCACTTTTCTTGGCTAGGCTTTGAGTTCTAGCATTTTTAAATTTATCTGGCAAAATAGGTCTCCAAGATTAACTAGGGCTTTAGTGATGCGCCCTAGATCAACAGGAGGATCCGGGTTCGAGGTTCATCAATACATTTTACTCCATGGCTCCTTAGATTTCCGAATTTAGTTATGAAACAGCCCCCCACAATTGGATGCACTTGGGATTTATGCCTTAGATACTTAAGTAAATGGGATATATCCCCTTAACTGTCACCTTTATTCCCGATCTTGGGCAACCCACTTTTACCCCTAGGAGTGGAGGACCCTATTTTTCATTGATTAATCACGTCCAACATCTGTAGAGCTCAACATTTCCTCAGGTCGAGTGAATGCATAGGCAGAAAGGATCCTAGTTTTCAATCTTTGGCCCTGGATTCCTGGAGAACCATGCAATTGTCCCATTTTCTACGCTCGCTACATCCAAGCGATAAGTTTCAGAGAACTCCCACACCTTTTAAGAGGCTCTTTGAGGGGGTAGGGGGTGAGACACACTCTCTATTTGATTTACAGTTCGCTCCAGGAATATTTCCTGAGCTTATCACCCTCTTACCTTACATTATGGGAAGAGGATCTTTGGGTGAATTTTACGTTAGCTCAGAAAGAGAAGATCCTATTTTAGTGTCACAAAGCTTCTATTAGCAGCAGGTACAGGAATCTACTTACAAATTACTCTCCAAATGGTATCTCACCCCAGTTAGGTTACATCAATATTTCCTGCATGAGTCAGTTAAGTGTTGGAGATGCTCAACAGATACGGGCACCCTGTTACATATTTTCTGGGTGCCTCCTAATATGTCAATTCTGGGATACGCTACATTCAATAACCCTACAGATGACGGCTATACACATACCAAATGACCCAACATTCCCTCTCCTTCAGCCAATACATATGGAAGACCTTATCCCTTTCTCCTGAGCTACTCATAGAAATTTCCTCAATACCTGGTATCACTGGTCTGAATTTTCCTCCTCCACAGGTTGGCTCCCTGCCAGCCAATATGCAAATATGTTCCATATTACCATACATCTGCCGGATTACCATGAGGGGTTTTTACTCAGATATTTCAGGCTGAAAGAAGCTTTTATTATGTTGACTGCATTCTCTTTCAATGCATATATTGAACCCCATGTGGAGTTTGTATGTTTTTTTTCCCTGCATATGTATATTGTAAGGATACTCACGCATTTATGTAGAAGAAAGGCTGCCATTGGCACAAAAAATGATGACATCTTTATTTATTTTTTGTAAAACACAATAAATGTGCTAATAAGGGCTGCATACTGCTTCTAGTTGCTCAAGCATTTCCTTCTTCTACAGTTTACGGAAACTACCCACAATGTCCAAATGAGGCCAGACAAAAAAATAATAATCTAAATAGAGCTTAAACGTGTAGTGGCTTGTTTTTTCTGCTTTGTACTATCTGTTAATGCAGCCCAAAACGATTCAGTTTTTTGGGTATCACCTGAACTATTGAATAAATATGTGTAAAGCCTCAAATACAAATACTCAAGATTTGATCATTAGTGACCATTTGCAGTGATAGTAGAACAATAAAGTGTTGTAAAGATGGAGCTTTTCTGTTCTATAATCTTTTGCTTTTAGCTGCCAAAGGTTTTCAATACTTAACTTTGTGAAAGCATATAATAGTAAGAATTGGTAAAGATCTGTGAAATCTGGTAATTATAGTTGTGTGCATTCACTTGCGATGAGAACTTTGAAGTAACCAAAACTGTATATATAGGGTCGATAAACAAAATGGATAATGCAATATTTCCCCCCACTTCTCCACAACAATTATCAATGCGAATAAAAACGTATGGATTCAGACCCTGAGATTTTTATTTGTAGGAAATATATTTGTACAATTCAAGGTTGGCAATCATCTTGCCAATTATGGCCAAAATAAAATGCTAAAAGGAGGATTTATTTTGATACTGGTGGATTGTTTGATGAAAGGGTTACCTGACCGGCTGCACAAAATGAAAGGAAAAAGGACACAGATCCTTCCTGTTACAGTGACGACCGAAGTCAACAGGGATGTATCCTCTCTTGTCCATGAAAGGATAGATGGATGAATGGATCGCTCATTATGTGACATGACATATTATTGGAATAAAATTTATATTAAAAAAATTCTAGATTACAAATTAGCCTCTCACCCAATGACCCCCGCAACAGTGGCTACATTGTAAAAAAGAGGCCTTCTTACCCTTGGTTGTGGAAAAGAGGACCTGTTGTTGGGGGCAGGCAGGGGTCTAGGTTTTCTAGATTACAAATTATTACAAGGAGGCCCTCTTTCCCTAGGTTATAGGAAAGAGGACCCATTGTTGGGGTCAGGCAGGACTTTGGTTTCTCAAAATGCTGGCTACACACTGGTTGTCCCTTTCTTTTTGGAAAAAAACAGATTCCAAAGAGCCTTTTTTTGGATAGGAAATGGGGAACACACACCCATGGTCCCATTTTCTAACCAGAAACCTACCAAGCCTATTAAAGGATCTGGTTTTATGGCTGTGGCTTATGTGCATAGTGTATAAATCAAGTTGGCTTAGATTCTCCTTTATACGGCAACCAATACTCAGTTATGCTGAAGCGTACCACTCATTCCATAGGTCATGTACCCATTTTCCTCTTTTCTTAAGGAATCAAACTCAGAAATGCAATATAACGTAGGTCACCAGTCTTTGGAATCTTTGACTGCATACCATTTCATTTTTCAAGCTGATTACATTTTCAGCACAATACTTGATAATCTTACCAAAAGTGCAGTTTCTGTTCATTACTGCTAGATGAACTGTGAAAAACAATGTTATCTATTTTCTGTGAACTACTATTTTCATCATCCCCATGTAATAAAGATGAACAAAAACAGACATGTATGAAGTCCAGAGAAGGGGTCATGAATAGGTAGTCTATTAGTCTATTAGCAAGATAACCAGTAAAAACAAAGGAAAAACAGTCTAAAGTAAAAAGAAAATCTGAAAAAATAACACTAAAAGAAGAACTTAATAGAAGGACTGTACCTGCATTACAATATTATTTTTATTTTGGTTGGCGTTGGGTGGCTTAGTAATGCTTCATTATATATGCTTTAAATGCTGGCAGATATGGTGTAACTTTATATAAAATTTAGTGCTGTGTTCCTTTGTTCTTCATGTCTTACCTTGGGGACATTGCTATCTTTTTTCCTTGCAATTCCTGTTTCATTTAGCAACTAAGACCATTGTGTTTTATTGTCTTAAAATCAGCATGCAGATTTCTATTTTTACAGAAAGTAGAAGAGTACAGAAAAAAATCTATATTATGGTGAACATTGACTGATTCTCAGTATCTACTTCTCAGAAGTCTAGTGGTAGAAACCCAGGAACAAAACTGTATTATAATGCAACCGGCCCCTTAATGTACTAACTATATTACATTTAATTTTTCAGGTTAAAATGGTAGTATTGGTGGTATTGTGATGCTTCACTATTGTTTGGATTAAGTAGTCATGTTAACTGTAGACTCATCCCCGTTGTTCCAGCATTGCATGAGGCAGTCCAAAAATATAAAAGAGGAAACAGTCAATGCTTTTTGCATCATTAATAAAAGGATAGAACATTTCCACTATGGGCACATATTTTCCTATGCAAATGCCACTCGTAAGTTAGAAAAATACACATAAAAAAAAGACTTTGTAAGAGACTGAAGGACACAATTCGCTAGACAGGTAGGAGCTATTTATCTCATTCTGAGGAGTTCTTTTGTAAAAAAATGGCAGGCAGCAGAGTCATCTTGATTTAATTGCCATTTGCTGAACTTTTTCTAATTCTACAATATCATTTTTTGTGTCCCAATCAGGAAAGCCAGAGATTTGGTTCCAGGTATACTGGAATCTCTATAGAAGTGTAGGCAGCAGGCCAAGGATAGGGGCAGCTGGCTGGCAAGAATTGAGGTCAAAACAGTCTGAGGTCAGGGTAGGAGGAAGGCAAGAAACAGGGTGGATGTCAGGTCGAGGGCATGTATGTAGAAAAGCATTCAGGCAGAGTACATCCGGGTAAAGTCGTGGGTAACATGCAGAAAATCCAGCAACCAGAATCTAGAACTAGAAAGGCAGAAATAAGAGCCAATAGTGTGACAGGATCATGGTCAGGAGCTAATCTGCTCATTGTCTTCAGAACATACTCCCAAATCCTCTGTGTGCATAGTGCGCCGGGGATGCTGAAATGCACAGAGTTCATATAAATAAAGAGAGGCTGGGGATGCTGCAAGCTGCTAAATTTAGGTGCCATGAACAGAGTGGTTACAGCTTACAACTGAGACAGGAGATAGGTGAGAGACTGATGTCCTAAATTAAAAACTGAGCTCAATTATTTTGAGTGTAAGCCTTCTGGTCTAGTTGCCTTATTCTTCTGTGTCTATTGGTGGACCATATCAGTTTTGAGCTATCAAGATCCAATTGAGGTTAAATTATTACTGTACCCATATTATATATAAACACCATGTTTTCATATGTCTATTCAAAGCTGAAAAAATCTTTTTATGAAACTATTTAAAACAGTTCAACATCATATCCAGTGATTTTATTACTGTGATTAAATAACTTCCCCTTAGTAAAGTAAAATTACTGTATATTTTAATGGAAACACTTTCTTGTTCTGCTGTCTGAGTTCTTGTTTTATCTGTTTCCACCAACAGAGGTAATGTGACTGAAGTTTAGATATTATTTAGCCATCTCATGAAGTCTTGTAAGCCATGTATATAATAAATTAAAAAAAAAAAGACAGAACATTGTTTATTAAGAAGATAAACGAATTGGAAGCAGAGATGAAAATAACATATTTATTGGTCTGCTTCAGTGTTTTTTTCCTTAATTCAGGTAAGAATCTCTGATAGTTAAGTATTGACTTTGTTACATATTATTGTTTTTTACAATGAAAGTGTCCCCAAAACACGGTTTAGACTTGAAGAGTTTGATTGGGAAATGATGGAACGTTACATTCTTATTGTTATATATTTCCCTCTTGGGGAAGGACCAGAGTGGTACGTGACTCTAAATTTCCAATTGAGGTGCAGGCAGCAATTAAATTCTGAGGGTAAAAATTCTGACCATCAATTTTGAGTCCGCTTTAAATTACTGGACTCAACATTTATTCATTTAGGGGATACAGATGAGGAAGGCATATGGTTTCTCCTATAATCTAAATTCAAAGAACATGTTTCTGCTACCCTTAAATCCTTTTTGACATTGTATATTATGCCTGCACTGGATTTGCTGTAGATAATGATTGTGAATAGGGAGGAAATTACTTCAGAAGTTTGAATTGTCTACCTTGATAGGCATTGGTTGTTGGCAGCTGTTTTTTAAGCGAAAACTTTTAGGAACGTTGTTTTTAGATGTACAGAGTGTATCATATGGATTATATATCACGTATCTCCACTTATTACTGCACTTCCAGATAGCTATGAACAACGATCATTCAATGAAAACATTCAACTATTCCAGTGCATGAAAAATACTGATAAAAATCCAGAAAATCTGAAATCTTCTTTTCCTTCATCCTTGCTTTTCTATTGTGATTGTGGCTCCTTGCCCATGTATATGTAGTCAATCTACTTTTTTTATCCAAAATAACTAGAAAAACGTACAAGCTGTTTTTCTCTTAGAGCTCTTTCCCCCTACAGTGTTGGGAAATCCAGTGAGATTTCAGAAGTCCATAGCCCATTATTTAACCTCTCTAGCGGTACATTTCTTTCCAGTTTTATATGTCTAAAAGCGGTACATTCTTTTTCATGAAAATTTATTTTACAGTATAATATAAATAATATGCGTATAATAAAGTTTGAAACACAAAATCATTTAAAAACAATAATTTAAATAAATAAAAAAATCTATTAAAAAAAAAAAATAAAAAAAAAAATATTATACTCATACTATTATACATACTGTAAAATAAATGTTCTTGAAAACAATGTACTGCTTTTACACATAAAAATCCAATGTATTGCATTGAATACAGTTATTTTGTATTGAATGCAATACAAATGGATTTTGAATTTCCCGCCCCGCCCGGCCGGGGCGTACACATGCTCCTACGTCACCGGGAACTTCCCTGGGGACTCATCGGAGCAGAAGCAGGAAGAAGAGAGAAGAAAGAAGACGGAGATCACAGCGCAGGATGGCGCGGGACCCCGGCGGATCAGGTAAGCACTCTATTTACTAACCTTCCCTAGGTGTTCCAACCCCGAGAGTGGCTCAGGGTTACCACTTGTAGCAATTTTTTCCTACCCCGAGTCACTCTCGAAGTTATCTCCAGGGAGGTTAAATAGAACACCCATGCTAAATCCCAGTAAACACCTGGTCATTTACTGGATGGCCTAGGGTCCTTGCCAATTCTTCCTTGGCCAGCTACAGGACCCTTTATACCAAAAATTTAAAATGACTGGAGCCATCATTATTGTTCTGGAGCCATTATTATTATTATATGTGTATTTTATATATATATATATATATATATATATATATATATGCAATACTTTATGGTTGAGAAAAAAGAATTACAAACAAGAGTAATGCCACTCAAATTATTTTGGCCATATATACAAAAAATGTTTTTTTTCCAAAAACTAGGTTTTTCACGGCCAAATCAACTTTTAGAAGAATCTCCTGAACATCCATACTCCAAAAGCTTAAAGTATAAGTCCAGCTAAAAGGAATAGTAATACACATGGTTCGAATGCAGCAACAACTCATTGCAGTTTACAAAGAACATTATACCATGTAAATATTTAGACTAGAGTTATAGAAAATATTAAGGATTAAAAATAATTTTAAAAGAACTGTGCGTGGAGTTGAGCTTTAATGAATTTGAAAGTTCTAAATGTTGCCTACATTATTCCTTATAGATCATATCATCAAGGAAATTAAATCTTCTGTGTTTTGTCAGACAATTGCCTAATTGACAGTAATCTTATAACTATTGCTTCAAATTGTTAATTTTGTTGAAATGCTTAAATGATTTGGTATTTTTCAGTGAGCTACCGTCTTTGAAAATCTATCTTGCATCATTAGATTTTGCTAGACCCATCTCTGTCTTATTAGATACATCTCTACCTTGATCACATGCATCCCTACATTATAAGAAGCAAGAAAAACATTATTTTTGAAAGGTTAGTTATGAAAGGGAATTAAATTAGTTATGAAAGTTTTCATTAGTTATGAAAGGGAATTAAATCTGCCCAGTTAAGATTAACACACCTAGGGGCATATATCTTTTATGCCAAGTCTTAAATTTTGAAAGATTCTCAAACACACCAATATATGTTCTGAGCGAGTTTCTCAAAAATTCGGCTGGTTCGCCGAATTTTCCAAAAAGATGTGCTTTGATCCAAATTTTTTTTCAGCAAATCGCGTTAAAAATGTCTATTTCCAGGCTGCAGAGAGCCTTGATAGTGTTTTAGTACATTGCCCCTGATTCATCATTAAAATCCGCGATCGCTGGAAGCGCGATAATACGCGCGACCAGCGATCGCGGATTACCGCGGTCCGGGACTCGAGGGCGCGCGTACAATCGCATCCTGAATCTGCCGGCCGGATTTCTGCCATGCGCAAGTGGGGTCGCGAATCTGCCAATTAAGGCAATTACATTTCAGCTGCGCAATTAAGGAGGATCTAAGCACAATGGTGAGATCATAGCAATCCCCCCCCCCCCGACAGAGGGTGACTGAGGTGGCGGCAGCAGCATGAGGCGGAGGCCACAGAGTGGCACAATGACAGAGTGTGGAGGTTGGCAACACCATGAGGAAGCCATAGGGTGGAACAATGACAGAGTCTGCAGGTGGTGGCAGCATCAGGAGGCTACAGAGTGGCACAATAACAGAGTCTGGAGGTGGCAGCAGCAGCATCAGGGGGAGACCACAGAGTGGCACAGTGACAGAGCCTGGAGGTGGCGGCAGCATCAGGAGGCTACAGAGTGGCACAATGACAGATAACTGGCTTGTGACGGCCAAGCGTTCATAGCAACGTCGCCTTTGATCCTTTGAAGTCAGCTTTTCTTATCATTGTGAAGCAGAATTCACCAAGTGTTGGATTGTTCACCCACTAATAGGGAACGTGAGCTAGGTTCATTCAGCACATTCAGCTTCTGCACCGGGGATGAGTGCACGCATACTGTTATCTCTTGGCAATCGCTTCAGTGATCGATTGCTGACGGAATGACTGACGAGGAGTAGGAGGAGAAGGAGCATCTGGACCAGCAGAAGATGGAAATGTCATACAGCTCCCTTCGGCTGAGGTGGTGGAGCCTTGGCTGCTTGAAACCTGGTGCGTGCCACTGGGTGATGCAGCGGTTGCTACGGCAGACTGGACCACCACATCAGAGCCACGGTTCTCCAAGGCCACTTCATGGTGACGCTGCATTTGTTTCACCTTCTGCCCACATATTGTACATATGGCCATGTTAACCTCCTCCGGTGGCTTAACAAAAAACTGCCACACCACCAAGTAGGTAATTTTCCCCCCAACACTCTGCACTGACTGCATGTGAACCCCTGCACCACTACTTCCCGGGCAGGTGGGCTGATGCGAAGCAGGTTCTCTACCCCAGGCACCTTTGACTCCCAACCTCCCACTACTTCCCCCTGCTGACTACCAGCCATGCTATCACCTTGCTGGCTCAGCCGCTGCCTCTCGGGCAAGCTGCCACCCTCTTCTCCTAAAGATGATGATGAAGCCCCTTCTTCACCTGGCTCCCAAGTGCGATCGGCTTCATCATCATCGAGTAGTGTATGCACGTCACTGATGTCCTCCTCAACGGTCTCTGGGTCAGGAGCCTGACCGCTTGCAACACCACCTCCCACGCCACTCTCCGCATCATTACTTGCCTGCCTAGCGGAGGAAGCGGTGGATGTCTCCTCCAGATCTTGGTTGGGCAGTAGCTGCTGACTGTCCTCTACTAGCTCGTCCTCGCTGTATAGTGGAGCTGAGCCCACAGCATACAATACTTTAGTAGATGAGGGAACAGCAAAGGACAGAGGCAGGTCGAGGACAGGCAAGGGCACAGGGCCTGCTCCTGGGTTATGCCATTTAGGGGTTGTGTCTGACGAACCTGATGAACACTGATGTCACGTGGGATGAAGTGGATGACTGGGGTAATTATTCAAAAATCTCTGGGTTGCTGGTCAAGACACGACCGTTGACACCAGGAGCTCAGGTCTCTCGCTGCACCTCCTGCTGACACGCCCCATTACTCTGCTGTGACCTCTGCCTGCTCCAGAAACATTTAGGCCTCTGCTACTCCTCTGTGCATGGCCTGCCACTTCTCTGTCTGACATACCTTTACTTGAACTAAATAAATTAAAAGCAAATTAAAACACACCTAAAAGTGACAAACATATTTTTATTTTTGTACAGAAATAGGCCACTAAATGCTTTTACCACAAATAACTGCAACAGTGAACTGCGTAAATATTTTTCTTTTTGTACTCAAATATGTCACTAAATGCTTTTACCACATATAACTGCAGAAGTGAACTGAGAGTATATTTTTCTTTTTGTACTGAAATAGGCCAATAAACGCTTTCACCACAAATAACTGCAACAGTGACCTGTGCATTTATATTTTTCTAGATATATAATTTGCTGCAATGACAGAGCTGTATAATGGCTATTTGGATTCCCAAAAAATCTTTCCCTGCACTTGTAAGATGCTTTTCCAGCACTGTCCCTAGGGCCTTCTGAGGTCTCTTCTTGCACTAACATGCTTTGAAATGATTCCCCTCTGTCCTTTCCCTGCACTTATAAATTGTTTTTGAGTTTTTTTTCTCACAATGAGGTTCTCCTAACATTCCTAGCGCATGCACATGTCTCTCCCTGCACTCAGAATGCTGTAAAATGTCTTAATTGAAGATGGCTGAGGCTATTTATAGGGCTGTGACATCACAGGGCTGGCTGGCTGCTGATTGGCTGCATGCATGGCATTACGGGTCATCCTTGCCCCAAGTTCCTTGCCCCATTTGTTACCACTAATCGCAAGGAAATTCGGATTCGTTGCGGATTGAATTCCACTTTGTCAGCTTCGATTTGCTCATCTGTAAACATTATTAGGGACCGAGCTTTCCATGTAGATAATTGACTATGTACATTATATTTGCTTGTCCATAAATTCTGTCTATTTTGTGCAGGTGGAATATTTGCTTTCCAGTCTGAGAATGGAATCCTTGGAGGATCTGTTTATTTTGATGAATTTGTACTAGTTCGGGCCAACTCTGTAATACAGTGGATTTTTAAAAATACTTTAGTTGCACAGCTTTTACCTGGTCACCCTCCTGCATGTATTGGTCAGTACGTAGGAAGATGCAGCCTGTCTAAAAATGGAACTCTAAGACTAGATGATCTGAGATATACAGATGAGGGGACTTACATCATGACTACACAACATGTAAACAATACAATTATAAAAGGGTCTATCTATAGGCTCAGAGTCTATGGTAAGTATAAGCTGGACATCTGATTTTAAAATGTCAAAACTCTATTGCTAACCTAATTAGTTAAAGCTCAGTTTCACGAAAACTGCTAAAAAAACAGATGCAATTCATATACATAAGCTAAAAAAACTTACCAAAGAATGTCCTATTTCTGTGAATCCAGTTCTAAAATTACTACACAGCACAAGACTGCCTGCAATGAAGGGGAACTGATCTGATAATGGAGAATCAGTAGACTAGTGAAATCCTAAAGTAGTAAAATCCCTGATTTTTGAATAGGCCACTTAGATTTCCCATCCTACTCTGCACTGTCTGTTTCCCCAGTATGCACTGTGTGTGCCCTCACCCTCAATCTGCTCTGTGGCCCCCATCAGGCAGGTTTGTGTGTCCTACCACCCCCAGTCTGCACTATGTTGGCCCCCATGCTGCTTTGTGTGTGTCTCTTCCCCATTTCTTCTACACTGTTTGTCCCCCCTGTCTGTATTGCATGTACAGTCTACACTGTATATGCCCCACAGTTTGCAGTGTGTATCACCCCCCATGCAGCATTGTGCCACTCAGCCTGCACCATGTATATGTCCCAATATGTCTATGGGGGATAATAAACAGGGATTTTTTTGAGCTTCCAATGGTTCTGCGAAATTTTGGCTATTCGATGTTGTGAAACGATCAAAAGAGGAACTTCAAACAGGAGGATTCCCAGGCCTGCATCACTTGCATGCTTACATTATAAGATGCAAGATAAACATTCGTTCCAAGCTAAATTGTTACTTCAAAATCAAAGTCATAAACACAAAATTTAATGTTTTGTTTCTGTGTGCTTAGAAAGTAATTTCCACCTGGTGCTGCCTGCTGTACAGTTTGCTGCTTCTGGGCACAGCAGTTTTCTTTGCACCAGTAAGCTGCTAACCATGCAGTTTCACTGCACATATGAAAGGTAATTAAATCTGCCCAGTTAAGATTAACACACCTAGGGGAATATATCATATATGCCAATTCTTGAAGTTTTGAAAGATTCCCAAACACACACATATATGTGAAAATTTCCCTGAATGTCCAATAGTTTCACAAAATTTCGGCGAACCACCTTCGGAAGAGGAAATCAAAACAGGAGGATTCCCAGATTGCCTGGGGATCGCAGAGGATTTATCATGTAGCCCTAGAAATCCTCCTGTTCGGCAAAAGCTCGAATCAGAAGGCCGTTCTCGCTTACATTTTCGCAAAACGGGAAAGGCCCGATTTCGTTGCAAGATCGAACCTAATATTCTTGCTCACTCATCCCTAAATAGACAGTAAGCTTTGCTATCTTTTGTATTTTAAATTTTATTGTAATGACTTGTTAATGGGACAATTATTTTTTTAGGAATCAGGCAATCCTTCACAGCTCCCCCATGTTGGCACCTTGCCAGGCACTTAGTCACTTACACCACAGCACTGGTTCCTAAAGGACCAGCATTTGCAGATTTAACAGCTGACAACAGTAAGCAGTCCTGAACTGCTCACTGCCAACTCACATTTGTTTTCTATGGGGCTGCCATGGGTAGTTTCTTAGCCTAAGGAAGTTGTAAGTACACTGCTGCCTCCAATCTTAACTTAGACTTGAAAGTCTGCTTTCAGGGCTATTAAGAGGAAGGGGGTAGCACAAGGTAGCTGGTCTAAGTGGGAAAAAAGTATGAATCTGGCCACGGTTGCACCCCAACTCCCTTTCCACTGAAACCCAAATCAGATACAGGTACTTGTGCTACTGACATTTAAAACTATATTATTGTGCTGCTCATGACATGATGCGTCATCTCCGGGAGCACAATTTCTCTTGGTAATTAAATTTAGGTGAAATGTTTGAGTATCTCCCAGGAAATTTGCAATAATAATAACAACAAATCTGCCACACTTTAATTTATTACACATTTTTATATGTAGTTGACTTTTTGCACTATAATATTTTGCAGTCAAAACAATAACTTTTGTAAATTACAGCTCCGGTCTCTTTATTGACACTGACAAGTAACACATCGGGATCATACATCTGGGCTGGGGAGGAATCTGTGACTTTACATTGCTCAGCTAAGGGATCAGCTATCACCTTTCTCTGGAATCTGAATGGAGAACCATTACCTGCAGATTCCCGGTATTACTTATCACACGGTGATTCTCCCCCACACTCCAATCTCTTCATTAGCCCCGTCTATAGGAATGATACTGGAAATTTTACCTGTGAATCATCTAATCAGCTTAGCAGTGAGACCAGCAATGCTCTGAACCTTAACTTGGCCTGTAAGTAATTGTTTTTTTTCTACATTTATTTATTTATATTATTAGAAAAACAGTTATGGCTATTGTATCAATAAGGATCTTTTTAACACCCAAAGGCTTAGTCTACACTGACTGTTTCCCCAGTGTTTAACCTGAGACTTTTAAAGCCCATGTTTAAAGTCCCCATGCATTCTAATGGGCTAATCTACACCAGGACGTTTCTGTGAAGGACTTTTCAAGCGTTTTTAAGCTTTTATGAAAGCTTCCATTGAAAACAATGGGGGCTTTTATAAACGTTTTTAGCAGGACTTTGCACTCTGGAAGCCCCCTTTAATAAGGGGACTCCCAAATCTCCACCCCCACCCTGGGGAATGAGTACAACAGTACATAAAACCCCTTACTCATTCCCTGAAAGGGTTAAAATATGTGTAAAAAAATTGGACGAGGCTTTAATGTTAAATTATTTTATTAAATGTGTGTGTTTGTGTAACTAAACTTTTTTTTTTTACAGGTTATCCCAATGACAGGATGATTTCCAGGGCTGCAATGAGCACAGCCCTGGAAATCCTCCTGAAAGTGAGGGATCGCAGGGCACTAGGGGTTAAATGAAGACAAGCCTCTCCATTCACCCCTAGGGCTCTGTGATTGGCTAAGGTTTTACGTTTTTCAGCCATTTAGCACTAGACATGAATGGGGAGACTTGTGCCCATTCATCTCTAGTGCTCTGTGATTGGCTGAGAAATAGGAAACCCTGATGACAGGTCAAGCATCATCAGGATTTCCCTTTCCTCAGCCAATCAGGGAGCAGAGCAGTCAGCGGAGATTTACTATGCTGACAGCTGATCACTCCCGCAGCACTAGAGGATCTGTGACATGTATTATGGATACAGAACACATGTCACAGCTCTTCTAGGGCTGCGGGAGTGATCAAGGGAGTGGAGCTGTCAGCATAGTAAAACTGACAGTCTCACATTTAATAAAATAATTTAGTATTAAAGTTAAGCTTTAAAACACTTGTAAAAGTGCATAAAAACACATATAAACATGGTCGGAACGTTTATATGCGTTTTTAAAATTGTTCATGTAGACCCAGCCAAAGATGATACAAACACTATTAACAGTATTCTAAAACTTGAAAGCTTGAAACTTGCTCCCCCTAACAGCAGCAAATGTGTGGTGACTGACTAGCAAAGCCAAAGTTAACTCAAATGTGGATTTTTTTTTTAATGTACACTCTGAGTACCTGCAGCTTGAGGTTTAGGTGTGTCTTTGTGGCTTATCAGTCAATTGATAAGAGTGAAGACAGTTTTATCTTGGCATTTTTAAATTTGCAAGATAATTTCAAAGTCTGTGAACATGGGGAAGGTCAAATGGCCCCGTAGGAACATTTGTTTTTCCTGTATTAATAATTGAAGTGTGGTAAGGACAACCAGTAAACTAAAAGTCTGTTTTTTAGAAATAAAAGTTTAAAGTAGAGATAGGACATTGACAATACCATAGACTGGGCTTTTTGACCTAATATACACGTTATGATTGCCAACTAAATTGACATCTTTTCCCATTTTATAGGGACTCCAGAAGGCAGTGTGAATTGCACTGCAGTACCCATTGGTCAGAATGTTGAACTTGGTTGTTCCTGGTCGGGAGGAAAACCAGCAGCTAATGTGTCCCTGATCTTCAATGGAGTGACACAGAATAATGGACAGAACAACATAACCATGAAGACCAAAGATGGTTATTTTGAAGCATCAAATCTAACTTGCTTTGGAAATCAGCTGGGAAGAACATCTCAATGCTCAGTGATATTTGGTAAATTTTTTTTAGTCATGTGTATACTGGTCTAATCCAGGACACAAACAGTAGTATTAAGAGATCAGTAATTTAATGTTATAATGCTCAGCCTGTAAATTCAGATTCTCTTTGACATCTTCACACCAAGAATGTATAAACAAATTGTTAACAATTGGTATAATTTTATTGTCTAGTGCTAAAAAATATCACTACCTAAACAAACAAGCCCCTATCTTTCCTAGGATGCAAGTTTAGAAAACTGGACAAAATAAACAAGTTAAAGTTAAGTAACAAGTTAGAGTTAAAGTAAAGGCAAAATAAACCTTAGATGCTGCTCTAATACCACAATTAGGTATTCTTATAGCAACCTTACGTAAATCCCCATGAAACTTTATAAGATATACCTTCTGTAAGCTATGCATTATATAAATTTCAGAATTGAACAAGAAGCTGGTTATGATAAGTATTGCCAGAAATAGGCAATGAGACAGATTCTTTCAAAATTTAGTCTGAGAAATATATTAAAATGTAACAAATGTAATAAATAGGTGGACCACATATTACCATATGTATGCCAGCAGCCACTTGGTCTTATAAAGCACGCACCTGAATAATCCTACAGAAAAAACAAGGATTTTTAATTGTTACTTTAGCTTAACAATAATTGTGTGCTTTACCTATGTGGGGCAAAGTAAGTTAGCATACTTCTCTTTAGGTTCTCCTATTCTCCCTTTTATTTCTGCATTAATTTGCTAGGTATTAACAAAAATGTATTTCTTACATGATATAAAGCCATTGATGCCTGGTGATTGGGCAGGAGCAATTACATAAGGGTGAAGAAGCTCCAAGCAGTTTGGAGTCTACCCTGTAAATTTATTCTGTACTCAGGCCATTGACCCTTTTGTTCTAACTGTTGGGGAAGGAAAGAAAATGAAAATGTGTGCTTTTGAAGAAAGAAGAATATTGAGAGACCCTGTTACAATCCTATAAGTTTGGTCTTAAGGAAGGGGAGGGGGGACTGCTGGAGATAAACAAAGAGACAACTAACCTAAACGGGGTTGCTATTATATCAGTTAGGCAAATACAAAAGATTAAAAATTTGCATGCCTCATCCGGGCCACACCTGGCTTCCATTCACCATCTAAAACCAGCTTTGGATGAAGAATGTAACAATGCTGTTACATAATAAAATGTATTGTTGTTTGTTTTTATGTTTCTTTCATTAGTTCCCCCAGAAGCCATAGGACATAACAACATTACCGTCACTGAATCAAAAGTTGGTGAGACTTTAACCCTGAAAGTTATCCTGGTACCTGGACTGCCAGCTGACTTCACCTGGTACTATGTAAATGCAGAACCCATCCCTATCAAAACTAACAGAAAAGTCTTAGTGGAAAGCACTGGTTCTAGCTCCAGACTACAGATCACATATGTTGCTATGAATGATGCTGGAAAATATGAATGTAGAGCCAGGAATTTTATTGGAAATCAGAGCTTCTTCTTCACCGTTATCGTGGATGCTAAAGGTAGGTTGGAATAAATCTGCCCTTCAGATAGGTGTCCTATTAACTGCAGCTATGTACTAGTTTATATGTTTGATTTTCAATTGACAGGACTTGGCGTTGAGGTGATAGCTGGTATTGTAATTGGAGGATTATTCGGATTGGTCCTTATTGGAGCCATGGCTGGGTTTTACAGTTTAAGAAAAAAAAGTATGTATTCACCTGTTTTTGTTGTTAATGCTTATCTTGGGTCTCTTCGCCCTTGGCAAAAAGTTTTAGAAGTGTCCCTCCAGAAATATAAAAATAGTTAGCATTTTATCATAACACTAATTCTTATAGCCAATTAATATGATGTACTATATGCAAGAGGGAATTTATGCTGGTATACACTATTAGTCATGTATACCTACCATATACACTCAAATTGCATTGGGCCTGATTTATTAAAGCTCTCCAAGGCTGGAGAGGATACACTTTCATCTGTGAAGCTGGGTAATCCAAAAAACCTGGAATCGATTTCTTAAAGTAATTTGCTATTAGTTAGAACAGGATCCATTCCAGTTATTTTTGGATCACCCAGGTTCACTGAGCAAAGTGTATTCTCCCTAGTCTTGGAGTCCTAATACATCGGGCCCATTGACTCTAATCTAAATTAAGGCACAAAATGTGCCTATCACTGTTAACATTCAAAACAGTATGACTGTTAATGAGTTACTATCTGTTATTCTGTTCACTGTTGATCCAGTCCTACAAGGACAACTGGGATCACCTGTTTAAAGATTATGATGATTTGCTATGTTAGTCACAACCCCAAAAATGATCTGTGTTTAATGATTTACTATTATCATTTGTCTTCTGGGATATGTAATTATCCTATTTATAGAAGTACACTTTTGATACATAATTGAGTAAAGCAAATCAATTGTAAAAATAGATAAAGTCCGGTTTATTCTTAAATATTCTCAAATATTGTTATGACCCCCCCCCCCCCTACTGGCATGCAATGTACACCTATGGCATGAAATCTAAGCTATACCTAGAATTCACCAGAACACCCCACACCTAACAGGAGTGTTAGGGTGAGTGTTAGTTGTAATCCTAGTGACTGCCAGGTTCTTTGCTGCAAATTGTTGCCAGGGTCACCCCTCAGAGGATAGCCTTTTGTGGTAGAAACAACTATAGAGTCAGATGAGGTCACAAACACACTCAAGGCAAGGTGGCATCAGTATCGAGGTGGAGGGTCAGTGTAGGCAGCAGACAAGGTGGCAGTAGCATTCAGGCAGAAGGTCTTAGCAGGAGGCACATATAAGTTGCCTTTACGATCAAGGCAAAAGGTCAGGGCAAGGTACAAGTAAGGAAAACACTAAGGAGTGTCCTTAACACTAGGTACCTGCTTCAATGTCACAGCACCGAGCAATTGCATAGCAGAGGCAACATGGCCACCTCAAATAAGGAGCATGTGCCCCTGACATATCTGTCAAGGCAGACCTTAGAGCACACACAGTGTGCTGGGGACCAATATGGCAACTGGGCGGATGGACTGCGGGAAAGTGTTGCAGGATCCTCCAGGTAAGATGATAGTGCCTCACCCCTATGACAGCCTTCATATGCACCTAGAACCAGGCTTATCCATGTGAGCATATTGGAAGGTCCTCAATACCCTGGCTGCATGGACATTGCTGGTAGGTTCCCGAGAATTGTCTTCCAGGCCAAACCCATTCCATTTGATGGGGTACTGAATGCAGCCAGCCAACCTCCCGGAGTTCAGAATCACCACCTAAAAATTCTTTATTTCCTTAAATCAACAAAGCCCAGGGGAGGTGGAGAGGAAGATCTGTACCTTTGAGCTATCACATAGAGTACAAGATGACTTTTCATGGAATCAAGAAGTGTAAACTGGACAGGCTGATCTTTAGGACCAGAGAAGGGAAAATACATTTCGTTTGCTACCAACTTCTTGAAGGGACAGCAAAATCTCATGTTCATGGTGAAAAACTATACTTAGTTGCCTGGCTTAAAATCAGTACAGCCCCCCCCCCCCCATTGTTGGCCTTTCTCTTAGTTCATGCTGTTGGTGGAATTTGTATGTATGCATGAGAGACTATCATTCAATATTTGGAGAAAACTTCCGTGAAAGCTTCCGTGTAATGATGCTCACCTGGCCACACTGATAGCTTGCAGATGGCTTGAATTTCAAGGCTTTTTTTCAGGGCCCTGGATAGTCAGGAACAGAGAATAATGAGCCAAAGAGGAGGGGGTTTAAGTAACAGGTGGCAATGAATCGGATGACCAGACAAGATGTAGGGTCTTGTGGTCACATAGTCTATGGTTAATTTGAGTGTGAGTCTAATTGAGTTTTTGAGAAAGTACAGAACACTTGTGCGAATTCGTTCTTTAGGGTTGATATATTATATATGAATACAAAAATGGTGTCTGAGGGCAGCTTTATTTCATTGGTTGTAAACTGTGAAGAGCTGACTCTTCTTTTCCCTGACTCTGAGCAGGTAGATGGTACCTACTTTTCGATAGTTGTTGGTTGCGTGAAAAATATAGTTGTGGAAAACACAGAACTGACTCTGATTCTCCAAATAGCAAATGAAGTGACAACTAGCTAAAGCTAATATATACAAAATTAACCAAAATTTTATTGGCACTTAAAAATGTAAAAATCCTACTTTATTTTGACATTTTCCTAAATAGTGCATTAAAACCAAAAATGTAATTTGCTAGCAGTTATTTCCTGTGATGTACTCTTGGGGATTGAACCACCAACTCTTATGTACATCAATGAGCAATTAAACCCAAATGGTCCAATGATATTATAAAGTGTTAACAAAATACTTTTTGGCCACCTTTAAAACATATGATGTGATATAAAATTTCTTGTCACAGAAACTGCCAAGCCTTCAATATATGGAAACGAAGACTCTGTACTTCCAAATGTGTATGAAAGCACCACGTCTGTGATAACGGTATGTTTCCCAGAATCCACCTGTGATCATTGTATAATAGTAGAATAATACTTTTTATTTTGTCTTTAATTTTAATCACAACTTTCTAACAGTGACCACATTTTAAAGGTGTAAATTCAACATATGTTCCCCATGTCAATGTGTAATGAAAATAAATATATTTCCATATGTTCTCTTACAGACAGATAGAAAAGATGCAACACCAGAATCGAGTCCATATGAGGTAGGTAAATCAATCTACATAGGGAAAAGCCAGTGTATACAGATATTATTAATATATTTGGAGCCTATCTGACCAAACATCCTGCTTGCACACACCATTGATGCAGGAGCAAAGGAGATCAAGCAATTAGTTGTATGTGCTATGCTCTGCAGCATCCCCAGTTTTCTTTTAGCCATGCATTTTCTGTAGCCTGTTATCCTGATTGTACTTTATAGACAGACTGACTAACTGTGTGGGACTTGTGGCTCTGTTTCCTAGACCTGCTTCCCCTGGACTCTCCTGTACTGTGGTATCTTTGGATCACCTGATAACTAACCCTGTACTGTCTGACTTCCCATCCTGTCCCCTGTCCTGCCCTTGTGGCTTCCAGGTCCTCTATCAGTCTTTTCAAGATGACATCCTTTGTAAACAGAAGAAGGGGCAACAGTGTTCTAGAACTATCCTCCCAAGACTGAGCGGGGGCTTGCTATAAGCAAGTAGAATCCGGGGATTGACGTCTGGGGGGCACTAGTAGTGGGCCAGGGTCTTAGAGAGTATACGGAAAACATCAAATCATTTACAAAGCTTTTTAAAGTGTAAATGTATATTACATATGATAGGTGTGACTTATACGTAAATCCTGCTACTATTCCTTTGTCTATTCAGCACACTGTTAACTGGAATAATATCACAGAATATCTGAGCTAATTTTTTAATTAGTTTCATGTTGGAATATTTATTGGAAGCTAGATATTTAGAGTTGGGTTAGGGTTTATCTTAATTTAGGAATAAGACAAAAGTAAGTTTTATTGAGATCATTTGAGGATTACATGGGAGGGCTAGGGAAGTACAGGAATACGTAGAAGAAAGGCTGCTATTGACACAAAAGAAAGATGACACCTTTAGTTTTTGTAAAATACACTTGTACAATAAATATCCTATTAGGGTCTGCATGCTCTTTGTTTTGCTACCAAATAAATAAGAAATAGATGAACGATTTCATGCACATTTGCTAGAGAAATGTGTGGCCAGACAAAAAATGTAATAAAAATAACTACTACCTGAAAATATAGTGGCTTGTTTTTTCTGCTTTGTTCAATCTATAAATGAAGCCTCCAAATCATGCTATTCAGTAGTTCAGGTCTTACCTGAACTAACAAGTGTATAGATATGTGTAAAGCCTTGTACACAGGCTGAACATTTGATCATCCACTTGTATCCACTGTAGAACAAAGAAGTGCTGTATTGATATCACTGTTCTAGTCTATAGAGTAGGACAAGGAAAGGACAAGTAGGATGGGCCCTAATCCTGATGTGCCATTCCCAACAGTGATCATTTCTATCAGTTATTTCCATCAGTCATTTCATCAAGGAGTATCATAAATAATCATCATAGGCAAGAAACCCTAGCTTGTGTACAATGCTTAAGACAATAGCATGGACAACAGTATGTTCATTTCTTCGTGGCATGGGTTGATATGAATGCTGTCATATACTTTGAAAATCCTGTGTAATACCTAATTACTATAGGAACAGAAATAATGGCATATATTTATGTATTTCTAAAAAAAATTTGTTTAATGCTTGTTTATTTTTTATTTTTTAACAGCAATTGGCTTTCCAGAATACAACTGTATACAGTTCTCTTAAGTGCGGCCAAAGAAATTGAATATGGTAGTATTATTGGGCGCATGGCACAAGTAAAATAAAATGTAAAAAATTCAGTTGGAGTAGTTGTAAAAAAAAATCAACATAGTGTTTGCATTAAACAAAGTTGAAAAATTTGTCTTGAAAACTTACATAAAAACTTTATAAAACTACATGCATTTTTAAATTTTTTTGCTTTACTTGGGACATGTTTCCATAGATCTGCCTACCTAACCAGCTATCAATGCTATTTTGGTGGCAGGCATCTAAATGCTTTAAATTTTATTGCAAAAAATAATGTTGGTATTTTCAAAATTTTATGTTGATCTATTTACATATAAAGTGATCCATATTGTAAAGAACATGATGAGCTCTATTTCCTGTAGTCCCATTCAGGAGTTGTTTTTAGGGGAGTGAGTGCTCCCTAACTTCTACTGGTCCTGTGTATCCTAGATGTAGATTTCCATTCTTGACATAGAATCTTCCCTTGTTGATAGCACTATACCCTGTTGATGCAGCATTACTGCTGTTATAGGTAAAATTTTAAATCATTAGCTTGAAATCATTATCAAATTTGTGTTCCAGCGTGGTGTCACGTCATGACATCCCGAGATCTATTGAGAAGGATGTGATAAGCAGTCAATGTCTTATGCTATTCTGGGCGCACATGGATGTCTGTCACATACCGACGCTTTTGAAAAGCATTTATGCAAGCAAGATTTTAGTATCATCCCTTGTTTTTAAGGAGGTTAGTTTATTTCATACATGACATTTTCACTGAATTAATTACTTTATAAAAGGAAACACTAATAGACTTTTTAAAGCCCGCTTCTCCGGATATAGTTATATGATCATAGGAACGATAGAAAATATATACCAAATATGATACTTTTGGATTATTTGTTTGAGTTAGTGTAATCTTTATAATTAATTTTCACCAACACTATGTTTAATCAATGCCAACCTATAATATCTAGATCTTAAAAACTTTTTGAGCTTCACTCTCCCAAAAACATTTTTGCTTATTGTAATAGACCATGCAGTCTTATGCACATAGAAATAAATTGATGTTAGCCTCTTGCCACAAACCTAATTCCTTCCTCTTGCCTAGTGATGCTTTGTTATCTATGGATGATAATGTTTGTCTGTATTAAGTAAAATATGTAAAATGATTTGTTTCTCTTTTGTTTCATTTAATATAGATTTATATTTATATTTTTGTGTCTAATGTTCATATATTGCTCCGTTATAGAATTTGCATGTTGTCTCCTGATGAAGAAAAGATACAAGCCTGTGTAATGTGTGTAAACTGCAAAGACATTATCATGAGAAAACCTAAGTGATCCAGCAAATGTGGCATAGATTTCTTTAAACTTACTTCCTTTTAGCTAGCAGATGTTTCCAATTCTAAACCAGGACAAAGAAGATATTAGTAAGAATTACTGAAAATTCTGTCAAATGTGGTAATGCAATTAGTCATGTAACCACAAATGTATGAAAAGGGTCCATAAACAAACAAGGGGGTTGTTAAAATGGGTATTACAATAAATGTGATATTCCCCCAATTCTTAGCCAAAATTATGAATGCAAAAAGGAGTGTATAGACTCAGATCCTTTGCGAATTTTTTGGAGGAAAATGATTTGCCTAATTTAAAGTAGGACAACCAACTTGTCAATAAATAGCATGAAACTGTTAAAAGGAGGATATTTTGATATTGATAGACTGATTGATGGAAGGTTTCTCTGTTGGACTTACCAAATTTGTTTGAAAAAAATAGCATGAGAGTACTGACGATTAGAGGACAGGCGTTCCCCTATTCCTGGAAGAATTGGTGGATTGATCACCCACCATGGAACATGCCACATCGTTGGTTAAAATAATAGTTAAAAAAAGAGCAATAAAAAAAACTTTATCCTACAATGTGGGTGTCTTTGTTTCTAAGATTTATTTAACCCTTTATGTTATATAGGTAGGGGGGTACATTATTACGTACCTCTGTACTTATTCTCTGGGGCTTGGAGGTGGACACCTGGGAGCCCCCTAATAAAGGGTGCAAGAGTACAGTGTATAAATTAGACCCTCACCCACAGACTATCACAACACTGGGTCATGTTGTGTGGAAGTGGTCCTCCCTCAGTGATGGTCATTTCCACTGCTGTTGGGCACAGGTGGGGGTCTGCTATTTTCAAAAAGAAATAGGCTACACACTTTACTCCCCCTTTTTCTTTTGGAGAAGAAAGGCCTTTTATGGATAGGAGAAAGGGCACACACGATCACTGTCCCATTTCCTATACAGAAAGCCCCCTCCCCATTAAATTGTCTGGTTTAAAAAAATAGAGCAGACCACATGCTGCAAATTCTAGACTGAAACTCAGAACTCAGACTGTTGCATATAAGCATGTTGTGTACATCAAGTAGGATCTATTTAGCAGGTCTCCTTATGCTGCACCTATTGGATTTAAAATGCTTATTTTGGGTGGATTACTAAAGATTGCCAGTTTTAGGCATCTGTGACATTATGGGGGCTTCTAAATCTGCTAACAAAAGGTGAATTTTTAGGCCAAAATAGGCAAAAAGTGCAGGTGTATAATTGTAACTAAATGATGCAATGACTGTTCCTGATCAGTCACAAAGAGTTTTCCTCATTGTTGCTGGAACAGTATATATTCATTTATACATTATACAATATGTAATGTTGGTAGTTGTCAAAGTGGTACTTTTATTGTTTGGTATCAGGAATAGGTAGCTGAAACAGGTCACAAATCCAAGAATGGTTCATTTTAATGAATGACAGTCGTACATTGGGGGAGACAACACCATATCTTTTAGATATGACACTCAAAAGTGAAATCTTGATTGTCTGCTGCTGGTGCTGCAGCTGAAAAGGTTGTCCTCAGGTGCCTGCACATTGTTTATTCATAAAAGTAGAGTTTTGCCTTCCTTTTCGAACAGCGGTCACCTACCGGTGGTGCACAAGAAAACATTGGTGGTTCGCGGCTCTGGCTGGTGCACCCCCTAGCACGGTCAGGTTTCATGTGCTGAATTATGGGACATGTTGAATTAGGTGTACCTGGCTGTCCACACCACTGTGACCACACCACTCTGTGTTTACCTACATTTTGTATAGCAAAAGAGTCATCATCACACACAATAACAAACATGCCTATAAAAGAGACACTTGATAAACGAAGGGCTGTGTCAGAGCCTCTTTCTTTCTGCTATCACAGGTGGTGGTGTGCATCGTGGTGGTGGTGCTGCGGCTTCCCGCCTGCTACTAACCATAGTCTAAAGAATTTTTGGATCTGGATCCAAGAGGTTTAGTTTGAGGATGCATAGCTGCTGGTGTTTCCACTCAGCCCGCAAGCTGCAGCATCACCTGCCTCCCTACCTGCCGTGAATTTTCCACTGTTTTGGGCATTACGTTTATTACAGAAAACTGGAGTTGTGCACAGAAACTGCAGGGGATGCGAATAACAGTAGATAATTCATGGCTAAAGGGAGACAGGTGATGATGCAGCTTGCTGAGCAGATGGTCTGTGGGCAGATCCTAACAGTTTGTCTCTTGTGAGGCCCTACTTCTGTTGTCAGTTTCATTTCAACCTGATGATATTTTCAAACACATGAACGTATTTGAAAATGATCAAACTATGAGAACAACTAATAAAAGTTATTAGGAACAATGGGAGAAAGTTTGCTTTGTGTTTCTGGAACAATTCACAAGTCCACAGTTACCCTGACCTGCAGGAAGAGAAAATTTGACCTTTGAAAGTACTATGTGCCTGTTGTCAATGGTATTTCTTTTTAATTCTATAAACTGCTGCAATGTCATCCCATCTATTTTAATAAAAAAATAGCTATGTTTATAGCTATCCTCCTGCCAACTACCAATATCTTTTTTTCTTTAAATCTTTCTAGACCTATCTCACCAGATAAACTGATGCAATGTCTGTCTAGCTTTAAAACTATCAGTAGTTGTGAATTAATGTCCATTTGTACAACTTTAATGTGTGTATCCAGCTGTCCCTATCAGCTAATTTCAATTCTCGCTCTCTTACTAGTACAGCACCACAAAATAGCAACTTGTGCTTTTGGGCCTTGTCTACTAAAGAGGACTGCAGTGGCATCAGCCCTTTGTAAAGACTCAGAAAGGCTTGCCATATCGCCACCTCTGTCATCACACTTGGGAAATATGAAGGTTGGTGTGGAACTGAAATATTTTTTTCTGATCCAAACTTAGAGAATCAGACATTCGGTCAGTGTTTAGGTCTAGCAACTGGCTTAAAAGTCAAAGCAGGCTATGAAGATGTTGTCATTTGAGAGGGTCATATGCTCCCCCAAACCTTAAAGCACTGGCTATGGTCACCATTTGCAATTGAGGCAGGTGAGAAATTTTTTGTTAGTATTAGGAGTTTAGAGATTTACCTTTACATAGTGCTGTACACTGTAATTAGGCTAGATTTCTTTCCATTAACAGGCTGAATAGTTTATGGATATGTTTCCTACATATTGGTCATCTAAGGAACAATTTAAAAGCTTTTACAAACACCAGATATACTAATCCACAGCCAATTCTTTGTCTAAGAAATCTTCTGATAGAAATCAGACAGGCCTGCAGATACTGGGTCAAAATCTGAATTCCACAAACATCTTGCACCAATGCATTGACACCTAGGTAGTCATTAAAAATGTTTAAAAATTGAAAACTTAAATGAAATGTCCTAAATGAAAAACATCTCAGCTAATAAAGATTAAGCCATCTGGTCTCGGTGCTTTATTCTTCTTTGTCTGTTGATAGACCTATGTTGTTGCACCATCAGGATCCATTTGAAGTTAAATTAGTACTATGCTTGTGATCTATATTATTATCCAGTTTTCAGATGTATATTCAAAACCTAAATGTTTTATAAAACACTTTCTTTAAAAAAAAAATCTAGTTTATGCCCTGTGACTTTATGACTAAATAAATGAAAGAATTTCCCAATACTTTTTAACAATCAGCAATGCCACTGAATAAGAAGATACTGTTTAAATAAAAATAGAAACAAAGAATGTAAAAAATAAAAACAAGGAATGTAAAACAAAATGTATTTAAAAGTGAAACATTGAATAGAAAGCAGAGATGGAAACATTTATTGGTGGGCTTTTTAGTGTGTTATTCCTTAATTCAGGTAAGCATCTAAAATATAGGCTTTGTTATATAGTCATTTTTTGCACAATTATGAAAGTGTCCATCCTAAAATGTGTTTAGGTTTTGGAGAGTTAGAGTTAGGAATATGGGTTCTTTCTTATTGCTATTTATTCCCCCTTGGGGAGGGATCAGGACAGTAGGTATAAATTTCCAATGCAGACATAGGCCGCAATTAAAAGTTAAAAAGAAATGTCTTACCTTACTTTAAGTTACTGGACTCAACATTTATTCCACACTTTGTGTTATGTCTGCATTGTATTGGCTGTAATGATGAATGATGTGAATAAGGAAACGTTTACTGGTGTGGAAATGCCAACTGTCATCCTTGATAGGCAGTGGTAGATGGCAATTGTTGTTAAACTGAAGACTGGGATAGCATGTTTTTTAATGTAAAGAGGGTATCTTTTAGAATAAATATCACAGTAATTCCCTGTATTACTGTAATTTAAAGCAAAACTGTGGGTAGCTATGAAAGTGATCCTATACTGAAAGAATTAAAAAAAAATGACCACACTAACTTCCTTCTAATCTGGTGCCTTGAAAATACACTTAAACCTCCTCAAAACCTGTCCCTTGCACTTCCTCTGTGGGGGGGCTACAGCATCTTTCTTTCTCCCCGGTGTATGCTGGCTGTAGCCACCCTCCCCTGAAGATTACCATCAGAGACATAACTAAACATATCTACTCATACAACCACATCCTGCAACCCACAAAAGACATCAAATGCTTATCACTCTAAATAGACAGCGCTGGTCAACAGAAGAATGCTCAGGAGCATTTCACATGGGTAGAAAAGGATACAAAGAAAAAAAACCAGTTTCATTTTAAAACATTTATTCTTTTGGGTGTGAACAGAATTATAACGCAAATGCCTGGTAAAACAAAATTTTATGAGGAATTAGAAAAATATGTAAGGTTCAAAAAAATATATAAATAACTATAAGTGGAATAAAACTTTATTTGCATTTGAGAGGTCTAAATGTTGCCATTACATTGAAAACTTTTTAAGGATCAGCAAGGAAATAAAAATAAAGGAAATTAAAACAAAGATGATTGCTCGGCTGACAGTAATCTTGTAACCACTGTAATACCCTCTCAGCTGCACACTGTGCATTGATTTTTCAGCACATTGAACAACAATCTAAGTACCAGCAGGCTGATAAAGGCTGTAACAGGCCCAAAGTAGGTATGTCTAGTACTTTTGGTTCACTAGCATAGGCTAAATAGGGTTTCTGGGTTTTTTCTGAAAGCCACAAGACAAACTCTGGGTTATGATGATCTGATGATTCTGCAATCTAATACTTTGTATGAAAATGATGGAAATATGAACACTATTTCTATATGTTTCCCTGGACTTAGTTCAGAGGTCAGTCAGAAGCTACTGTCTGTCCTATATAAACAAACAACACAGTCACTAAAACATAGGCATCTTACAGCAGTATGTTCTGTAGACAAAGATTTGATACTGCTGTTCTAAATACCCCACCTATGTGTTAGCATGCCCAGGAAGAAAATACAGACATGGACCGGTTGGGCAGAGAACCCACTCAACTCTTCCCTGACCATTTCCAAAACCCTAAACTGTTTGTGTATTTTCTCAAAACATATTGGAAAGTACAATATGTACAGCTCTCCCCCAACATTGTTCATTGACGGAAAAATTAACAGGGAGGACCACTGTCATTTTTTATAGAGGAGATAACAGTGGGGTGCCTCCCCTCTCCATCGAAATGGACAGCAGTGGAAACAACCATCAATACCTGATCTTCTCAGAAGACTATAACCTAACAGGTTTAGCCTTTGAAACCATAAAAAAAGAAGTCATGGTGTAAAATTTATATCTGAGTTTGTTCTGTATATGCTGTGTTCTGAATGCAGAATGTGGACAGCTTATTCCCTTTGAGCTGTGTGTGTTCCCACACTATATTCATGCTATGTATACCATGCCCCTGATTCATCATTGAAATCCGCGATCGCGGGAAGCGCGATAATACGCGCCACCCACGATCGCGGATTACCGCGGTCCGGGACTCGAGTGCGCGCGTCCACTCGCATCCTGAATCTGCCGGCCGGATTCCTGCCATGCGCAATAGGGGTCGCGAATCTGCCAATTAAGGCAATTACATTTCAGCTGCGCAATTAAGGAGGATCTAA
>NC_092868.1:11316752-11333345 GCF_032062135.1 Pyxicephalus adspersus
GATCGCCAGTAAAAAGCTGTCGGATAAGCACGGCTCCGTGCGCGAGCTTTTCCGGTTGTTGAATAGCGCGATCGCGCGCGATTCCGGATCGCTAATACGAATGCGCGACCGATAATCCGATTTTGCTTGATGAATCAGGGGCCATGTATTTCTCCTGCAATTCATTATCTTGAACTTTTATTTAACAAGAAAAATGACAAAGAAAAGATTTCTAGTGTTTTCACTGACAAAAGTAGTTCTGTTCTTCAGAAATCAATACCTGCAATTTATGTTTAACAAATAGAATAATGTTTTGCATGGTAAATAATAGTTAAATAAAAATAATACATTACAGATTTTAGTATTTATTGCATTATTATAAAATGTCCCAAAGTTTCGGAAATGGGCTTTGTAATTAAAGCCCATATATTATATTTTATTTTGGATAGAATAGGAAATCTAGGTTTTTGTTGTTACACAGGGGTGATAAACCTTCTTCATTTGGTTATAGAAGGTGAAAAAAATTTTGTCATTGATTTGTTATCAAAAAGTGCAGTATCCTTGTGTACCTCCCAACATTAAAAAGTGCGACTTTGGATGTGGTCAAGTGGGCAGGGCATGGTAAAGTTTTTAGTAAAGCATGATAGACACCATTAACTAAAGTGGAAACACAATGTTCATTTAGGGTACTACAATCGGGGATGTAGTGGGGCGAGCACGGGTGGGAACGCTGTACCCTCACTTTTTTTTGGGAATGAGTACGCGTGCCCACTCTTTTTTTTCTTTGGTGGTCCATGGCTCTGACTGGTCCACGCCCCATGGGGTCATGGGGGTCCCATGTAGCCATAATAATAATAAAAAACAATCAATCTTTTATGTCCTTTTTCAGACGGATGAAAATGCTGCAAAAGCAGAATCACATCAATATGAGGTAAATAATTGTGACAGTACGGAAAGCCACCAATGTACATAAATAGTATATTGAAAACACCAAATACAAACAAAGGATTTTTGCAGTTTATATACTTTAATGTACAACACAATACACATAGTTCCAAAGACCATTTTCATTTTAGTCCTTGCAGAGGAATAGGTAGGAGGATCTCCTATTCTTGGGTGGGCCCCAAACTTCATAGACACTGCATATTCAACACCTACATTTAGCTTTACTAAAGAGCAAAAAATACAAAGTTGGGAAAAAGGGGCCATGCGGTTTGCAAGAATTGTGTGAGAGTACAGACGTACACCTATTGTATTACCTGATGGAGGGGGTCGATGCCTTGTGGGCCCAGTTGAGGGCTGCTGCAGTGGAGAGGGTTCCTGGATGGCTGGAGAGACAGTTGGCGACAGCCTGCGGTGGTCCAGGAGGTGGAAAGGGCATGGCCTCAGTGGTCTAGGCCGCCAGTGTGCCTGAGCCCTGAAATCCGGAGAGCTCAGCATCACGTTGGGAGCCCCGCACGGGACCCTCCAGGTCGCCCCGCAAGACAGCCAACTTCTGCATCTGTGGGGGCACTAAGAGGAATCCTAGTCTGAGATGGAGCCATCTGGAGCGCAGCCCAGGTTCTCTAACACAAAGGGTGCCCACCTTGCCTTCACAAAATCAGGATCCTTTGGCCTCAATGGTTCTGGTTTTCCTTTTTTTAGCCCAATTGTGGTGGCTCATCTGGGAGAAGTTACAGCAGCGGGTGCCAGCCTGTCTCCGGGTGCGACCAGCGGCCCTTACAGAAGAATGAGGGGCAAAAGGAGGCATGCAGTCGTGGCTGGTCAGACCGTTGACTTACTAGTGGAATTGTCTGGTCTGGAAGAAAAAAGTTGGGTGGGAGCTGCTGTTGAAATCGCGATGAAGTCTTCGGGAGGTGTGGATGGAGCTGGCGCGAATATTATGATGCCAGCGACTTCTCGCCAGACCCAGGATCCAGGATCTCACAATGTTGCATTCGGATGTGCGTCACCGGATGTCTTCAGGTACCACAGAGTACTCAAAGATGTATGAAGGAGGCCGGCGTCGGTGGTGCCGGCTCATGGGCCAGATGTGGCTTTCCTCTGCGAAGGGGAAGATGACTGGGGGGAGAGGTCGGAGGGCAAGCTGTCGGATGGTCGGGTAGAAGATCGCGGTGGTCGCACAGAAGCGCCAGGAGTTCCAGTCACAGGGCCTGCAGGCTGCATGGACATATGTCCATGGGGTAAGGCTGTGGGGGGGGGGGGATGCCTGGGGCAGTGGGGCATCCGCTGTTTGTCTGGTTAGGGGTTGGAATGTAGGGGGCATGTTGGGGGTGTCAGAGGGTTGGTGAAGGATTGGAGAAAGTGGGTGGTGTTCTTTAGGTGCTGGAGGGTCTTAGAATTTTGCTGCAGGAGCTAATACAAGCAGGGTGAAAGGGGGGGAGCTCAAGTGAGCGACATGCATCAGGGGATTGGGGGGAGGAGTTTTTCGCTGGATCGGCAGGGGTCTAGTTCTGTTGGAAAAGAGACAGTGTGTCAGCGAGGAGGGGGCACAATGTCGGTGTAAGGTGAACAGGTGAATGTGGGTGATAGCGCATGTGGAGAGGTTTATGTGTGCTTTGAGGGGCCGTTGGGTTGCCATTTAAAGCAGGAGGTGTTGGAAAAGATTTGGAAGGGAGAATATGTGGATATTTTTACATTGTTACCGCTAGAGCGTTTTAATGTAGATAGGGGTTTAGCTTTGGATGTTAAGAGAGACAAGGAAAAGGTGCTGCTTTATCGGCTTATTCTGAGGACGTTTGGAAATTTGCTGCAGGCTTTCTCTATTTTGGCCAGTGTGGTTGGTGAAAAAGCGTTGGAGAACTGTTATGCTTTGTTTGGATATTTGGATGGATTTAATGAGCCATACAGGGTTTATGGCGGTCAAGCTTGGTTGAGATATGATGAAAAGTTCAGGTAACGGAAGGTGGTGCGGCCTTCGTTTCACTTGAATCATAAGGATAACAGGCTATGGATGCAGCTGATGAGGTCTGCCAAGGTAGGTTCCCAGCCCTTTCTTGGGAGGGTCGGGAATCCGGGGTCCTCCTGGTTTTCGGACTGGCGCAAGAAAGGAACCTGCTGGCAGTTCAACCAGGCAGTGTGCAGATTTGGATCGTCCTGCAGATTTAAGCATGAGTGTTCTGGGCAGCATGGTTTCTCCCGATGTAACAAGCAGTTTCAGCAGCAGAGTGGGGCGAGGCGAATAGAAAAAGGGAGGAGCCTGATGAGACTAGAAAGGATGCTCCCTTTCCTAAATAGATACCCCGACGGGCAGGAAGTGGGGATTTTGGGGGAAGGTTTTGGTTTCAGTTTTCGTATTCTGTGTGACATGGGGAGGTAACCTCCACTGCCGCAGAATTTGAAACGTGTATTTAAAATTGTAATACTTGAAAGTGGTGCACAACAAGTTGCGAATGGAGGTGAGCGGATGGGTCTTCTCCACAGTCCCCCTTGAAGAATTTGGTAGTGTGGGCGTTGGACCTGGTGCCTAAGAAGGACGTGAATAAGTTTTGGTTATTACACCACCTTTTTTTCCAACTGAATTTTGCATGTAGGATCATGCCCATGGGCGGGATTTTTTACGGATGCTGCTAGTTCCAGGGGTTATGGAGCTTATTGTCAGGGGGCTTGGAGTGCAGGCCCTTGGCCAGAAAAGTGGGTGGCAGCTGATTTGTTGGGGAACCTGGTGTTGTTGGAATTATTTCCTATGTGTTGGCTGTGGAGTTGGCTGTGCTGGGAGAGTTTGGCAAATAAACTAATCCGCCTTCTTAAGCGACCATCCACGATAATTTGGGGGTGGTGCAGGTGGTGAACAAATGGTCTGCATCTTTTCCCTCAGTAATAAAGTTGCTGCGATATCTGTTTTTTCTCTGTTTGCGTTTTAATATTTTCTTGTGGGCTGTACATTCCTGTTTTTTTTAACTCTGTGGCGGATGCTCTCACTCAGCTTCAGTGGGGGTCTTTTTGGAAGTTGGCGCCAAATGCAGAACTGTTCGAGGTACCTTTCCTGCCTGGATTATGGAAGGTTCTGACAGGACCATGATGGCATTGCTGCATCAGTCAGTTGCACATGCTACTTGGTCGGGATACATGGCTGTGTGGAAGGAGTGGTGTCAATTTTGAGGTGACTGTGGTGCTATTCAAAGGGGCTGATTATCTGGGTTTTTTGTTGTGTTATCTTTGTAAATTAACTAATGAGGATGTATCGATGTCTGTGTTGGATAAGAAAATGTCTGGTTTGGCCTTTCTTTTAAAATGTTGGTGTTCAAGGGTGGACAATCTCTGATGGTAGGCGACAAATTTCTTATTCGTTGATAGTAAGATTGTTGGGTACTTTGGGAGGGTTTTGTTTTTCAGGTTAGGATGTAGTATTGTTTATAACAGCGTTTTGTATTGGTGTTCTTTGGGGCTTTTTGTGTTGAGGAACTGGTAAGTGTCGGGGGGCCTGCTGGTGGTGGTATTCAAGCGGATGATGTGGAAGTAGAGGAAGGATTGGTTAGGGTTTTTATTGGTGTTAACAAAAAGCCAAGGGGGAGAGACTTCATCAATGATTATAGAAAAGCCAGTGAATCGGGGGACTGGAGGGTTAGAAGGCAATTTCTGAACAACTTGAAGTAACAAATATTATTCACAAGAGTTCACAACATTCAAAATAGCTGCCAACTTTCTCAGGAGTTGATGTCCCAGCAATTCACCCCAAGGTCAGACCATGCAATGCTCAGAGAAATTGCAAAAAAAGCAAAAGCTACATTTCAGACTCAACAGGTCTCAGTATAGTAAAATTCATGACAGTACAATTAGAAAAATGCAGAATAGACTTGTTGGGAAGGGCTACCAGGAGAAAACATACTCCCTCTAAAGAGAACATGACAGTATGCTTTAGAATTTCAAAGTTGCATCAACCGAACTAAATACAACACTTCTAGAACAATGCCCTCTGGACAGACAAAGCCAAAGTGGGGATGTTTGGCCATAATCCAAAGCACCACGTTCGGTGAAAACCACACATCAGAACACCTCATACACCTCACCTTGGTAAGTGAACAACCTAAAAGCAAATTAGCCCCAAAAAGTCAACCATAAACACCTCCCAATGTACTTCAGAGTCAAATGTGAGGCCCTCACTTGCAAAAGTTAAAGCTTGGTCAAATTGGGTCATGGAACAGGATAATCATCTCTAGCATATCAGCAAATCTACAACATTATACTACTGGATCCTATTAGTTGATCTCTTCTTTTGTTAATGTTAGGGAAGATATTGAAGTAATAATACAACATATTTAGTAGCATATATAATATGTATCACTATTTTGCTACATGATGATATAAGCATAATTTTGGGAGCAACTAAATCCACTTCACAGTGCCAGCCTTTCTTGATTGTATATTCCGTATTGGTATCACTATAAGTTTTCTTCTTTGTTTTGTATGTAAATAATTATGAATAAAAGTATTTTTTTCAAATTTATTTGTATGTAATGTCTGTAAGAGATGTGTGCTGCAACTAATGTTTAAAAAATTTTGATGAGATGGTGCTCTAAAATTGTTTGAATTTTCTCTTTTGGTGCACTAAGTCCTAGCTCTCCACCATCTATATTTCCTCATGCTTCTCTATTTCTGCTTCGTTTTGTTAAATGAATAAAAGACACAATGGAATCTGTCAATTGTTTTACAATTGACATTATATTTAAATAATTATAGAGGCCTATTTCGAGTATATTTGAGATTTCTTTGCAAATGTAACTTTATCTTATTTACCTTAATCATATGTAGATATTATTGTTAGGACCAAAGTGTAATAAGGAAGTATAGAATATTAAAGAAATGTTTCATAGAAACATTGCTATGTTATGTTGAAAAACAAAACCTCATCTGGATCTAAAGAAAAAAAAATAATCTACTGTGAAAATGTTGGATTTGCAAAGGATATTGTGTATTTTTGGGTTTGTGTTTAGATTAAAGTCTAAAGTTAAAGCAGTGTAGAAGCAGCGATTTCTCTAAAGTCTGACACACCCCTTGCTTTGTCAGAGTTACAGCTCACCAATCAGTAGGAAACATTTGCTGATTGAGTAGTACTTTTTTTTTGTTTTAAGGGCTAAAAAAGTTAAATCTTTATTCTTGTCCAAGCTTCACCCCAAAATGCCAATTTTTCTCATATCACATATTCATAATCATGTATGATGACAGATATAGATTCCAACAAGGTTCATGTCACTAGTATTGTTACCAACCATGAAATTGGTCCAAACATTGCATATTGGGTTTTGCTAGAGTATTTGGTTAGAATTATGGTTTATGAATGAACAATTGGTTCTGCTTTTTTCTCCTTTAAACCTACACTCTTTCCTCTCTCCACCCAAATGAAAAAGTGAAAAAGAACAGTTAAAGTTCACTTGTTTAGAGATACTGCGCCAAAGCCCTAAATAGACTTTTGTAACTCTTGAGAGGCAACATAATTTAAAGTGTTAACTTTTTTTCTACTTCTTTAACATCCTGTTTTAAGGGTTGGGTTCTATAGGAACCAGAAAATACTAAATTATATAACAAGTATACTAAATACACAGCCAATAATTTTTCTATGTCACTTGGTTTCATAAAGTATCTTCTGATCAAATTAAACTTACAGGTCTGAGTTACTGAGTCAAAACCTTGATCCCTTAAATACACCCGTTTCACCTTTCACTAATTAATTGGCAACAAGCTAGCCAATAAAAGATGTTTAAATATTGAAAGTCATGGCCTAAATGAAAAACTGAGCTCAACTATCTGAAGACTAAACCACCTGGTCTAGGTGATTTGTTCTCTTTTGCTTATTGATGTAGACTAAATTTTTGTATTACCCTATTTCAAATAATAAAATTTCCATGACTTGTATGACTGTAAATAAATTAAATAATTTTTCATTATTTCTTCACACTCAATGACACTGAAAGTGAATGTTTGTATATATAATAATGAAATTGATTCTCTTTAAAGTTCTCTCATAGTTCTTTCTTTCTTTCCACCTGTTTCTACCAGCAGAGGTTATGTGTGTACAATTCAGATAACATTTAGCCATTTCACAAAGTCATGTGTGAGGTATAAATTTAAGTAAACAAGGAAGACAGATGAAAAATTATTCAGCATAGAAACGTTGAATAGAAAGCAGCGATGGAAATAGCACATTTATTGATCAGCTTTAGTGTGTTTTTCCTTAATTCTGGTAAGAATCTCTGAATTTTAAATATAGGCTCAGTTATGTAGTAATTGTTTCTTACAGTTATTAAAGTGTCCATTCCAAAAATGTGTTTTAGTTTTGGAGAGAGAGATTGGGTAAAAAGATACAAGTTACATGATTACTGGTATATATTTACCCCCCTTGGAGAGGGATTATGACAATAAGTGAGTAGTGAAAGCAAAGGCAGCATTATAATTATGATGGGAAAAAACGCCAATTTTTAGTTCACTTTAAGTTACTTCTTTACTGGATATAGTTATAGTAGTCCTAATGTTTGTCTTAGTCCCAAATTATTTAAAGAATTTATCATCTGCTACCTTTACATCCTTTTTGACATTGTACTGTGTCTGCACTGCATTTGCTGTCCAAGAATATTACATAGGGAAGAATTTACTGGGATGGAAATTCCAGTGGTTCTCTTTAATAGGCAGTTGGAGTTGGCAGCTGATTGTTAATGTGATGATTGGGGGAGCATGTTTTTATAAGTACTATATTTACAGAGCTTATCATTTGGAATAAATACCACAGTATTCACAGTTATTACTACAATTACAGCTGAATTCCAGATAGCTATGAAAGTGATCCTAATTCCATAGAATAACAATCACATGACTGACCAACTTGCTCTTATTATAACACTGGTATAATACTGGTAAAAATCTCTGAATTAATATTAAAAAAAGAAAAAAACATAATATGACATGTACCATTTCCAAGTATATGAAAGTATATGTAAATAAAACACTGTTTTCTAATTTGTGACATGCATAGAGTGCTTATTGAGATTAATAGTGGGATGTGAATCTACCAGTGAATGCAAACAGGATTTTTTTTTCTATCCAAGAAAGAACACAATCTGTGCCTATTTTGGACTATTCTAATTTGTGACTTGCATACAATGCTTTAAGACCATGAAGTGTGAGGGCAATACATTAGTTAGTAGGTAAATGAAATAAAGGCATTTTATAAAAGGTTTTAAAACAAAACTACAACTATCACATATACCAGGCTAGAGACACAATCATCAGTATATATAGAAACTGGAAATAGGGATAATTTAAAAGGTTACTGAAATCTAGAATTGATATCTGTTGCCACCAAAACCTGTAATATAGATTATTGCCATTTCTTGGAATTTAGAATTTTTGCCATTGAGCTGAGCTCCAGGGTAGTAAGATATGTGACAAAACATTGTCAGTTCAGTTGTCCCATGAATTTTTATCCACAGGTGTGAAGTTATGGATATGGCGTGTGTTGAGTGTACTTCTGCTTTTGAGAATAATAACAACCTTTGAAAACACAATAAAATTGCAAATTTTAGAATTACAAAAACTGTGCAAACATCTGATGGGGTCAAATTGCCTCAATAGGCAAACTATTACTTATTAATAATTGTTAACCAATAAATCTATTGTTACATTCAAAGCCCTTTATTTTAAAGCATTGTTTAACATGTTATCTAGATTTGTCTACAACATTTTTATTTCTTTATTAGTAGAGTATTTGACAGTATGACGTATCCCACATTTTAGAAAAAAAGGTATTTTTGTTAACCTTAGAAAAAATAAGTTGGCTATTAGCTCTATGTACTCATTATTTGTAGCAATTAGTGTTAGTCTAACTTGGCTTTGTTTCTGCAACACTTTATGTTTGTAGACAGGCTAAATACAAAAAGGGCACAATAAAAATGTCACGCCTTGGGAGACAGGGTCACTATGGGGTGCCACAGAAATAGTGTGAGCCCTGAGAAGGGCAAATGCGCAAATTCTAGGCAGTAACCAGGTCTTCCCCCGAGCCTCTAGTGGTGGGAATGTTACACTGCTGGTTACAGCCAGCTTGCGGACCTTGAGCACACCAGGGTGGGCAGGAAGATTTACGGTACCAAATCACTAAGCAGAAAAAGGAAGGCCAGGGTCAAGGCTGGCAGCAAGCAAGAGAGGTCAAGGAATAGGCATAAGGAAAGATTAATTTTAGTCATTTAAATATTAAATGGTAAATGATTCTCTGTGCTCTAATCCTTGGCTGGAAGTGCAATTAGGACCAAACGTTTGTTAGAGAAGGGGTACAGGCTTGAATAGTGTCTGTGAAGTTGGATATCAGTATCCCTTCTCTAACACAAGTTTGGCACGCTCATAGCCAGACTATGTAGGTAGCATTAGGTTATAGGAGTGTGATATAAATTCAAACTCATATTCTTTCAAATTGGTCATTAATAGAAATTTAAGGAAATGGTATTTGCCATCCAACTCACTGTCAATGTATAAAATTCAATAATAGCATAATAACGATAACAGTTTTTACAAGCAGTTATAATATTATTTATTTTTAAACAGTATTTATATAGTACCAACCTATTACACAGAGCTGTACATTTAGTAGTGGTTGCAAAAACTTTTGGTAATGTTTTTCGTAATGTTGCTGTAATTCAGGGGTAATTTACCTCCCTCACTGTCTTGATAGACTTGAATTATAAACATTTTTGCTATTATTAAGTGGAAGTGTTTTTATGCATTTGCAAGCATATTTTTTTTAAATGGTTAAAAAAAACGTGAAACTAAAAATTGCATCACTTTGAATGGCATTAGCATTTTTGAACAAACACTGAACATAGCAGTTACTGCCTGTTACCAATCCTGGGCACCTAGCAATAGCCAGTGAGCCCCTGGGAGCTATAAATGCTGCAGTATTTGTTACTGCTCGTCTGAACATATCATAATTCTGTCTAGTTATGGGTAACTCACCCCAAGGAACATATCAAATATATATATATATATATAAAAAATATATCAAATAAATGTTTTACAAGTTGCCCAAACTTATCACTAATAACAATATGACGGGTTTAGAATATTTTTATAGGTTTAGGTTAGTTTGTACATTATATTTGCTTGTCCTTTAATCCTGTCTGTTTTTCCTGCAGGTGTTATATTGGCTAACCAGCTTGTGAATGGAATCCTTGGAGGATCTGTTTATTTTTATGAGTCTATACCAATACAAGCCGATCCTGTAATACAATGGACTTTTAATAATACTGTAATTGCAATTCACTTTCCTGGTGGCTCTCCTGTGTGTATTAATCAGTTGACAGGAAGATGCAGCCTGTATGTGAATGGAACTCTGAGACTGGAGGATCTGAGATTATCAGATGCTGGAAATTACACTTTTTCTGCGCAATATCTAAACTCTGTCATTATAAAGCAGTCTACCTATGTGCTCCGAGTCTATAGTAAGTAATAACTGGGCATTATATTCCTAAACCTCTCGTCTTCTGGTTGTCAGCATAACCTAAATACTAATCTAATTGCCTTAAAGCTGAATTCCAGGCACACAGCTTAAACATAGATGAACTTTATCTCGGCAGGCTTTGTTTGCCAAATAATACTTGTCTATAATTTCTGTCTATCCAGTCCTGCGATTTACACTGCTCTACATCACAGCATAGTCCTGTCTGGCAGGGGAAGGAACCTACACTTTCCTTGATATATTTTCACTAACAGTTCCCCCCAATACAGTTATTGACTGAACAGTGAAGAATCAGAAGACTGATGAGCCGTACATTTGGCAGTCTTTTTTCCTATCAGCATATTCCTAACGCCCATTTCAGACCTGATGTAGAAAACAGCAGCTGTTAGCCACACTGAGCCACCCCTCTACAACTACTACACTGTCATCCACAATAACTGGCAAACGCTTTACGGTGTAGTTGAATGATCCTGTGATTGCAGTGGAAGTGCTGATTAGAGAAGTAAAAATAACTGCACAGCCAAAAATAACGTATCGTGTTCAGGAACCTTACCGCAATCCTCTGCAATCTCAGCAGCAGCTGCATGTAAATGTGTGCACAATATTATTCTCAGGTGTTCCTATTCTGTTGAATGGGAGTGTTTGTGTTTGGCCTAGCTGCATGTCTGAAATGACCCTTTCAATGCAACACCTCAGCCTATGTTATTATGCTGCTCCACCACCCTCCATTTCCACTAATTCAGATTCTGGGACTGACACTGCTTACATTTAAAACAAAAAATAATAATGATAATGACATTTATTGCTTACAAAACCACTATTTTAAGACATTAATTTATGAAAATAACATGAAAAGATTATATAATTATTCCATACAAAAATGATATCTACTACTTTTAGTAAACATATTATTATTCTGACAAAGAGAATTGATTACTCCTATTGAAATACATGGACCTGCAGGATTCTCCACCAATATTTCAGTCAATTTCAGATTTCCTGGCTTATAAATACACCCCATAGTGAATATTACTGATTTTTGGGAAAGGTTAAAGAATATGTTTTCATTGCATTGTTATTTATTTGGTAACATGAAAACTCAGCATGTAAAACATAGCAGTGTCAGTGTGTCACTAGCAGTGTGTATTATCAGTGCATTAATATATTTGTTTCTTCTTTGTAAGTGGTTTATGCAGAGATGATGTAAATGTTCTTCAAGTATTCTTTTTACATATAACTTCAATTCAATACATTTTACTGCTTTCTCCACCCCACAGTACAAATCTTCCCCCACAGCCTCAATGTACCAGTATGGTTCCCACTAACCCCCTGAATATATTCCCTGGCGCCTCCAAAAGTCCCTCACAATTTTTTGACTGTGTCATGTGACCAGAAGTTAGGCGAAGCTAAGTAAGAAGATCTCCTATCAGGTGTAAATTTGAGGTTTGAAGTTTAGCAGACTTTTTGTGTAAATTGGACACACTTACCCTTTCCCTAAGCTTTATATTGTTCCTGTGTCAGCCCCAAAATGAGAAGGATAAATACCATGGAGGATAGAAAAAGCTGAGGTTTGTTTGCAAATATTCAAACGTATTTATATGTCATACAGTGTAATAAAATATTCCGCAATCATGGGTAAGATTAAGCAGTTCTTGTGTATTAGATTACAGCACGTTATATTCAACATAGATTGGCACATCCCAGTTCAATCCTTCTGGGAGATAGTCTATGATAACTATACAAAGGAACTAGATCATTTCCAAACATATGCACAAACTTCTCAACCCCAATGTGTTTCATTGTTAGGCTTCCTCAGGGCATGTAATGGGAGCGCTACATCATTGTATTCATATTTGGAAGGTATGCACTCTATGTCCTAATAAATGTTGGAATCCTGATAGTGAAGATATCCAGGGACTCCATTCATTGTGTTCCATTCAATTGTCATTGAGTGGTTGGAATATGGACCTCCTATTTGAAGGCCTAGGTTTGATGGGCAGGCAGAAGTGGCAGCTACAATGTGATTGCTATGGGCACTGTAGTACTGTTTAAGTCGGGGTCTAATCATACATCTCTTTGCTAGGAAAACAATCTAAACTCCTTTAGTAAATAAACTTGATGGGTGCATAATTTTTAAATCCATGCAAAACAAAATGAGAGAATAGGAAGATCAAGTGCAACTCTTATTGTAGGAATCCCAACTTAAACAGTACTACAGTGACTATAGCACTCATATTGTAGCTGCCACTTCTGCCTGCCCTTCATGTATGTACTATTTCACAAGTGCACTTTGGTGCCATATTGAAAAACAGGTTGGACTGAAACCATAGACTGGTTCCATAATGAAAATCATTTTATTTTAGGGCTAAACCAAACTACATTGCACTCTGTAGAATCTGTTTTTGTTCTATTTTGCAGCTCCAGTCTCTGATGTGACATTAACAAGCAATGGATCAAAGTTGCTGTGGCCAGGACTAGATTCAGTGACTCTGACCTGTTCTGCTCATGGTACAGATGTCTCTTACTCCTGGAGCCTCCAGGGGGCACCTCTGCCCCCAAACCTCAATTATTACCTCAGTGAGAATAACACAGTCCTCACAATCAGTCCGGTCTCTGATAAAGACAATGGAACTTTCACCTGTACTGCCAAAAACTGGATAAACAACGAGACCAGCAACGGAGTCAGCTTCGATCTGGCCTGTAAGTGTAAAACAGATTTGGGGGTTTTTATTACCAGAAAGCAGTTTTAGGTACATCTGTATAATTATTAAATTATTTTTTTGTACAAATTTTGTCCAAAATAGTGCTTCTTTATATCAAGCCTTAATCTGCCTCATTAGGTAGCTTCTTTTATTTTATTGGACCCTGACATTTTATTTATGTGTCAGAAATAAGTCAAATGCTCCAAGTTATTAACAACAAATCTGTCAAATATTGTGTCGGTCTGACTTACGTTTCTATATATTTGGTTATTCTATTTGCACTATATTATCTAGGTTTATAGTTGTTTTCTGACTTGTAGTAACAATGACTCTTGTAAATTACAGCTCCGGTCTCTTCAGTGACACTGACCAGTAACACATTGGGATCATACATCTGGGCTGGGGAGGAATCTGTGACTTTACATTGCTCAGCTAAGGGATCAGCTATCACCTTTCTCTGGAATCTGAATGGAGAACCATTACCTGCAGATTCCCGGTATTACTTATCACACGGTGATTCTCCCCCACACTCCAATCTCTTCATCAGCCCCGTCTATAGGAATGATACTGGAAATTTCACCTGTAAAGCATCTAATCAGCTTGGGAGTGAGACCAGCATTGCCCTGAGCCTCAACTTGGCCTGTAAGTTGATGCTCTTTATCTACACTCATTTATATTATTAGAAAACACAATTCTGGCCAATATATTAAAGAGGAAACTTTTGACGTGCAAATCAGATAAGAATACTAGGGATAGTATATAATACTAAATCATTATAAACTTTGGAAACCCAGATGTTCAGTCTTGCCTCTTTTCCATTCTTGGCCCACTAGGTCAAACTGAAGCAAATGTTTGGTGAATAACATTGTTTAAGTTGAAAGTTTACAATTGTTTACAAAGTGAAAGTTTACAATTGTTTCTTTAGCAAGTTAAATAATTGAAGCCCGGTCTGCCGTGTACATTACCCATAGATATGCAAGCTACCTATAACTAATGGTAAAATATTAAAAAACAACTTGATAGCCTATTATTATGATGTAGTATAGAGGACACCTTTACCATTGGCTGGTGGTTGTCAGAGATAGTTTATGATAACTAGTCCCAGAGCCACTAACTCTTGCCTACCATACAAACAGCTTGCCAGTCAATATTTATAATTTACAAGTAGTTTACATGCTTCTTGCTATGGTATTCAATAGGGAGATATTCCATTGGTTGGTGATTGGTAACGATGGCCTAGTGACCACCAGCCAATATGAATGATGTCTATTGTATGCCATGGAGTAGAATATGTTCACTTCAGAAAGTAAAATGCTTGCTTAGTTTACTAAATGAGGTGAAGCTGGACTGATATTTGTTATCCAGTCCTATAATGTTCCTTGTGTATAATTGAGTGTTCTTTGCAAAGTACATTTTTATGCATTTTCATTTGTGGGCTATTTAATTAGTAAATCAACCACAATGTGTGTGCAATCTTATAAACATGTATCCTGAAAAAGAAAAATACACACAAGCAACGTGAAGCACTAAAAGCAGAAAACGGATTCTGTATAACAAACAAATATGGCCCCTAATTATTTTACCTAAGTATAACCCTTTCCCAGGTAATTCACATGGAGTAACACATGGAGTAACACAGGGTTTGTGGCTTAGATGGGAAAATATCTGTTAGAGATATTTTGAAACTCATTGTTGGTGCAATATACCTGCCGTATTCTAGAACTGGCCGACCTTAGATGTTTTTGCATTGCCAAAGTTTGGGATATCCCTGGTTTCAAAGACAAAAAAATGTTAATAGACCTAAGCATAGATGGGAAATTGCATTTTTAATACAAGCAGGGGTTACATTATTACCTGGGACATGTTTCCACATACTCCATGATTCCCATCCCCTCACCACCAGGGATGAGTGAGAAATTTCTACTAATTTCCAATGGTTTCAAAATTTCCAGGGCTGCATGATGCATCACTGGAAATCCTTCTGTTCAGCGAGAGCTCGAACTCTCTGTGATTCAGAAGCTGATCTCTCTTACAATTTCAGTAAGAGAAAAAAGGCCTGATTCGTTGCGAGATCGAACTTATTATTCTCGCTCGCTCATCCCTACTCACCACCCCCAACAAGTTTGCTAACACTGCAATGTTCAGGGCCCTGCAATTAACTTGCTAAATTGAGATGTGATTTTGAGAAAAAAATAATACATATACAATAAAATAAATACAAAAATTTTGCTCATCAATATTTAAAACTCTCTAGCCCAGGGGTCAGCAAACTTTACTATCAAAAGAGCCATTTTGCCTCCTCTAGGTGCTAGAAGCCTCCAACAATGTGTAACAGGGTAGGGTTTTTTTGATGGGTGGAGTTTTTAGGAGGTGTTAGCCACAGGTGTCCCCCACTTGCACCTCTAATTTTGTTCACCTGTACCCCCTTCCTGTTCCAGAGAAATTGGGGTTCAGGTGCCTCCAGCAATGTGTAACGGTAGATTTTTTTGATGGGCAGAGTTCTTTATGTTCTGATGATAGCCTAACAAATAAATTTTAGGGGGTGTTAGTCACAGGTGTCCCCCACTTGCACCTACATTTTTGGTTTTGTACATCTCCCCATTCCAGAGGAATTGGGGTTCAAAGGAGGGGGATGTCATTGTACACACCCATTTGTACATGCCCCGTGGTAGATTTATTTCACTGGTAGATTTTTTTCATTAGAACACCGGATAGGGAATCCCCCTCCTCCGCAGTGTCTTGGGAGGAAGGGGATCCCCCATCAGAGATCTCCCCGCGGCAGCTGAAGGGAGCCACAACAAGGAGGCTGAAGAGCCGCATGCAGCTCAGGTGCCGCAGGTTGCAGACCCCTGCTCTAGCCTATTTGCCAATAGGGCAGTAAATGGGAACAGATCCCTAATGTAGTTTCAGATATCACAAAAAACATAAATACTAATTAAGTTGACATCTTTCTGCATTTTATAGGGAATCCAGAAGGCAATATGCAATGCACTGTGGAACCCATTGGTCACAATGTTGAGCTTGGCTGTTCCTGGTCAGGAGGACAACCAGCAACTAATGTGATCTTGATCTTCAGTGGAAAAACATGGAAAAGTGGACAGAACAGTGTAACTGTAGTGACCAAAAATAGTAATTTTGAAGGATCAAGTCTAATCTGCCTTGGAGATCAGCTGGGAAGAACATCTCAATGCTCGGTGATATTTGGTAATTTGTTTCTGGTTATGGGTGTACTGGTCTGATTCACAACAAAAAACAATAATATTGAGGATCATTATGTTGATGTCATAATGCAGAGACTGCAAATTCAGCTTCTCCTTGAGAACTTTATACTAAAATGTGCTGCAATAGTCTATCTGTAAAACTTGTCTACCGTGTTTCTCCGAAAAAAAGACAGTGTCTTATATTTATTTTACCTCTGAAAATCTCATTAGGGCTTATTTTCAGGGGATGTCTTATTTTTCTCACAAAAAAATC